>NC_050582.1:17267896-17457913 GCF_011100635.1 Trichosurus vulpecula
ATAAAGCAGCAGTCATGAAAACTACCTGGTACTGGCTAAGAAACAGAGTGGTGGATCAGTGGAATAGGATAGGAACACAACATGTAGTAGTAAATGACTATAGCAATCTACTCTTTGATAAACCCAAAGAATCCAGCTTCTGGGCTAATAATTCACTATTTCACAAAAACTGCTGGGAAAATTGGAAAATGGTAGGGCAGAAACTAGGCATAGACCAATATCCTATACTGTATACCAAAATAAAGTCAAAATGGGTTCATGGGTTTCATAGGAAAAAAGGCGAAGAGTATAAGCCACTTGGGAAAGCAAGGAATAGTTTACCTATCAGATTTATGGGAAAGGAAAGAATTCATGACACAACAAGAAATAGAGAGCATTACAAAATGCAAAATGGATAATTTTGATTATATTAAATTGAAAAGTTATTGTATAAAAAAGCCAGTGCAACCAAGATTAGAATGGAAGCAGAAAATTGGGAGAAAATCTTCACAACTAGTGTCTCTGATGAAGGCCTCATTTCTAAAAAATACATGGAACTGAGCCAAATTTATAGGAATACAAATCATTCCCCAATTGAGAGATGGTCAAAGGATATGAACAGGCAGTTTTCAGAGGAAGAAACTAAAAATATCTATAGGCATATGAAAAATGCTCTAAATCACTACTGATTAGAGAAATGCAAATCAAAAGAACTCTTAGGGACCACATCTCTCCTGTCAGATTGTCTAAAATGACAAAACAGGAAAATGATAAATGCTGGAGAGGAATTGGGGCATTGTTACCTTGTTGGTGGAGTTGTGAACTGATCCAGCCATTCTGGAGAGCAATTTGGAATTATTCCCAAAGGGCCATAAAAATGTTCGTACCCTTTGACCCAGCAATACCACTTCTAGGGTTGTATCCCAAAGAAATCCCACAAGTGGGAAAGGGACCCATATGTACAAAAATATTTATAGCAGCTCTTTTTGTACTAGCAAAGAAGTGGAAATCAAGGGGATGCCCATCAATTGGGGAATGGCTGAACAAGTTGTGGTATGTAAAAATAATGGAATACTATTGTGCTATAAGAAATGGGGAAAGGGCGCGCAGCCAAGATGGGGGCTGGAAAGCAGGGACTAGCGTGAGCTCCCCGCCGAGTCCCTCCAAAAACCTATAAAAATGGTTCTGAACCAATTCTAGAACTGCAGAACCCACAAAACAGCAGAGGGAAGCAGGGCTCTAGCCCAGGACAGCCTGGATGGCCTCTGGGTGAGGTCTATCCCACATGGAGCTGGGATCTGGGAGCAGAGCAGGCCCTAGCGCCCTGAATCAGTGAGCTGCAGCAGTTACCAGACTTCTCAACCCAGAAACACCAAAGACAGCGGAGAAGGTTAGTGGGAAAAGCTGCGGGAGTGGAAGGAGTTCGCGGTTCAGCTTCCAGCCCCGGGGCAGCGGAGGTGGGGCAGCTACAGCTGCTGTTGCTTCCGGCCCCAGGCCCACCTGGTGGGAGGAATTAAGTGGCGGATCAGAGCAGGAGTGCACAGCCTGCTGAAGATCTAAGCCCAGTCTGGGTTGGGGGTTCTTGGGGAAGGAGGAGTGCTGGTGTGGCAGAGCTGGCACATCCCCCCAAAACGTGGAACATAGAACTCTTTAGTCTACAAGCAGTCATACCCTGCTGAAAAACTCAAGGGTCAAGTTAGTCAGTTGGGAATATGGCCAGGCAGCGAAAACACACCGAGATTCAGTCTCAGACTTTGGATTCTTTCTTTGGTGACAAAGAAGACCAAAACATACAGCCTAGAGAAGTCAATAAAGTGCAAGAGCCCACACCAAAAGCCTCCAAGAAAAACATGAACTGATCCCAGGCCATGGAAGAGCTCAAAAAGGATTTGGAAAAGCAAGTTAAAGAAGTAGAGGAAAAATTGGGAAGAGAAATGAGAAGGATGCGAGAAAACCATGAAAAACAAGTCAATGACTTGCTAAAGGAGACCCCAAAAATACTGAAAAATACACTGAAGAAAACAACACCTTACAAATAGACTAACTCAAATGGCAAAAGAGCTCCAAAAAGCCAATGAGGAGAAGAATGCCTTGAAAGGCAGAATTAGCCAAATGGAAAAGGAGGTCCAAAAGACCACTGAAGAAAATACTACCTTAAAAATGAGATTGGAGCAAGTGGAAGCTAGTGACTTGATGAGAAATCAAGATATTATAAAACAGAACCAAAGGAATGAAAAAATGGAAGACAATGTGAAATATCTCTTTGGAAAAACCACTGACCTGGAAAATAGATCCAGGAGAGATAATTTAAAAATTATTGGACTACCTGAAAGCCATGATCAAAAAAGAGCCTATATATCATCTTTCAAGAAATGATCAAGGAGAATTGCCCTGATATTCTAGAGCCACAGGGCAAAATAGAAATTGAAAGAATCCATCGATTGCCTCCTCAAATAGATCCCAAAAAGAAATCTCCTAGGAATATTGTCGCCAAATTCCAGAGCTCCCAGATCAAGGAGAAAATACTGCAAGCAGCCAGAAAGAAACAATTTGAGTATTGTGGAAACCCAATCAGAATAACCCAAGATCTGGCAGCTTCTACATTAAGAGATCGAACGGCTTGGAATACGATATTCCAGAGGTCAATGGAGCTAGGATTAAAACCTAGAATCACCTACCCAGCAAAACTGAGGCAAAATATGGATTTTCAATAAAATAGTGGACTTTTAAGCTTTCTCAGTGAAAAGACCAGAGCTGAATAGAAAAGTTGACTTTCAAATACAAGAATCAAAAGAAGCATGAAAAGGTAAACAAGAAAGAGAAATCACAAGGGACTTACTAAAGTTGAACTGTTTTGTTTACATTTCTACATAGAAAGATGATGTGTATGATTCATGAGACCTCAATATCATAGTAGCTGAAAGGAATATGCATACATATGTTTATGTATATATATATATATATATATATATATATATATATATATATGTAAGTGAATGTGCATGTATGTATATATGTATGTGTGTGTGTATATATATATATATATATATATATATATGGAGAGAGAGAGAGAGAGAGAGAGAGAGAGTGGGAGAGAGAGAGAGAGCGGACACAGGGTGAGTTGAAGATGAAGGGAAGATATCTAAAAGAAAGAAAATCAAATTAAGAGATTAGAGAGTAATATATTGAGAGAGGGAGATAGGGAGAGATAGAATGGGGTGGATTATCTCGCATAAAGGTGGCAAGAGGAAGCAGTTCTGTGGGAGGAGGGGAGAGGGCAGGTGAGAGGGGAATGAGTGAATCTTGCTTTCATCAGATTTGGCCTGAGGAGGGAATACCATACATACTTAATTGGTATCTTACCCCACAGGAAAGAAGTGGGAAGAAGATAAAAAGGGGGGGATGATGGAGGGGAGGGCAGATGCGGGTGGGGGTAATCAAAAACAGACACTTTGGAAAGGGGACAGGGTCGAGGGAGAAAATTCAATAAAGGGGGATGGGTTGGGAAGGAGCAAAATATAGTCTTTCACAACCTATGAGTATTGTGGAAGGGTTATACATAATGATACACATGTGGCCTATGTTGAATTGCTTGACTTCTTAGGGAGGGTGGGTGGGAAGGGAAGAGGAGAGAGAATTTGGAATTCAAAGTTTTAAAAACAGATGTTCAAAAACAAAAAAAAAGTTTTTGCATGCAACTAGAAAATAAGATGCACAGGCAATGGGGTGTAGAAATTTATCTTGCCCTACGAGAAAGGAAGGGAAAGGGGGATGGGAGGGGAGTGGGGTGACAGAAGGGAGGGCTGAATGGGGAACAGGGCAACCAGAATATACGTCATCTTGGAGTGGGGGGAGGGTAGAAATGGGGAGAAAATCTGTAATTCAAACTCTTGTGAAAATCAATGCTGAAAACTAAGTATGTTAAATAAATAAATTTTAAAAATAAAAATAAATTTAAAAAAAAAAGAAATGGGGAAGATACAGACTTCATAATAACCTGGAAAAACCTACATGATATAAAGCTGAGTAAGCGGAGCAGAACCAGGAAAACAGTATACATAACCACAGACAGGAAAACAGTATACACAACCACAGAGATATGGATTCTGTGATGATGAACCCTGATAGACTTGGCTCTTCTCAGCAATTCAATGTTCACAGACAACTCCAAAGGTCTCATGATAGAGAGAGCTATCTACATCCAAAGAAAGAACTATGGAGTCTGAATGCAGATTGAGGCACACTGTATACTCTCCATTTTTTCCCTTGGTTTTTTTCTCTTTTGTTTTTGTGGTTTTTTTTGTTTTGTTTTTTCTTTCTCTTGATTCATTCCATTGGGCATAATTCTTCTTTACAACTTGACTATTGCGTAAATAAGTTCAATGCGAAGTTATTTGTAGAAGATGTATCAGATTCCATGGCATCTTGGGGAGGGAGGTGGGGGAAGAAAATCTGGACCTCAAAATTATGTGGAACTGAGTGTTGTAAACTAAAAATAAAAAAATCTTAATTAAATAAATTAATAAACAAACAAACAGATAAATAAAAACTTGAAGATGTGAATTATGAAGTTGTTATGAATCACTGGTGGTATTGAAGGCAGTACTAGTCCTCTGATTATTTAAGATATTAATGGGACCCAACTGAAACTTTGGGGAAAAGAAAGGAGATTTGACATTAGGAGATTAATAAAACCTACCCAGACCTTCCAGGTTTTAAACAAGCAGTTCACATTTTGAACCTCAGAGTTGAAATAAGTAAAGAAATTGATGTCATTAGTATCCAAAGAGTGATGGATTCCTAGTCATAGTTTACTGATGTCAATGAATATCAGTCGCTCAAATTGTTCACTGAATTGGCATTCTGTACCTCCATAATACTCACCTGTCCTTTATTTTTCAGCTGTCTATGCCAATGGCCTTAACAAATATTTTAAACTGATTCATTGATTAATATAATCTGTCAGAGTTTCAAAAGGGAAAATAATCACGATAAGTTAGGGTACAGTCAGAGATAAGAAGTAGAATTGAAAGAAAGGCTAACTTAAAGGGCATTAGGTAGATGAGACCAACGCTATTCTTTGTTCTGAAGAGTTTGGCACCTGGCAATGAAAATCAATGGTTTCAAAGCTGAGAATTAAAGAAGATAATTTAGGCTTCCTGTTGGTCCTCAGATAAAGACTTTTCCACCATTTATAAAGGACTAGATGCAAATCTACCTGTAGGCCCTAAGGTAAGAGAGTGTGATAGCACCTGTTCATCCTAGTTCCAAATTTGGCTGAACTGAAAGGTGTGGGCAATGCAACCCATAGCTGAGGAGAATCCAGCCTCATCCTCTGGTGGAGGTTACAGTATTAGAAGGACACAGGCTCACTCAGCAGAGACTGCAAGAGGAGCAGGAAGTATTCCCACCCAGTGCACTTTACATGGCCAGCAAAGCAGTCCCATCCAGCAGAGACTATGAGAGCACCAGTCCTGCTGGGACATTGTGTTCATATCACTAGATAGCCATATCACTAGAAGTTGGTCTGCAGTCTTTGGGACCTGAACTACCCTTTACTTACAAGCCTTGGCCACTCATGTTCCTTGAATGTGTCCTTCTGTGTTTATACTTAGTCACATGTGTTATTTACATGTGTGCCTCCATACACATATGCCCCATTATACATTCCCTATATATGCATCCCTTAGTAAATGTGCCCTGGGGAGACATGCTTACTACATATGTGTCTTTCCATGTCTATTCCCTGTTTGTGTATCTACTATTCCTACTGATGCTGTGGATATTTATAGGAAAGCATACCATAGATTTGTGGTGGGAATATTTCATTACTACTTTTTTACTATGCCATTTCATTATATGTCTTTGCTTTAAATGAACTGTGACTATAAAAGGTAAATATCAGTGGGGGCTCATGAACCACATTTCAGGGGTATGGGCACTCACTGGAGAAACCATCCATTGGCGGAGCTCACCCTGTGAGTTGGAGGATGGAAGCTATTTCAGTCACTACAAAATGATCTAGTAATTCAGTACAGTAGAATGTAAGTTCCTTGAGGGCAAGGACTATTTCAGTTTTATCTTTATGTCCTTAGAGCCTAAGAGAGTTTCTGTCACAAAAAATGCTTAACAGATGTTTATTGAATCCCATATTCATCTGATTCTCCTGTGAAGCAGATCAGTGGTTAGGCTCCACTGTGCTGTGTATCCATCGTGATTCTCCTGCCTTCAGTAGCTGCCATCCTATTCAATTCAGATCAATTCCACAAACTTTTATTAAGGGGTAGAAATATAAACAAACTGTGAAAAAATCTTTAACCTTTAGGAGTTTATGGTAATGATAAAAGGTAGGGATCCCAGTGACTTTATGGAGTAGATAGCACCTGAATACAGGCATGCCTTCCAGGTGTGGGTGAATGGCTTGGGCAAATAAGCAGAGACAGGGACTGGAATGCCAGGGGCTAGGCTAATCACTCCCGAATACCTATGTGCCTCTTTTCAAAGTTAACTCTTGGTGAGGAAGGGGAAGTAAATGCCGACACTTAGATTCTTCAAGAACTGGTGACTTCCTCAATATGGATGCTTCTTATGCACACAGAGCACCTTTCCTCAACTTAGTTAGATGGCTTTTCAGGGTTGCTTTGGCCTGAGAAATTTATCATCCTGCAGCCAACTTGAGAATCCTCTGGGAACTTGTCGAAGCTTTTGCTCAGTCTCCAATGGTATACAGTCTGTCACTGAGTCTATAATCCCAAGCACCTGTTAAATTGATGATCTGGCCAGAGGGAATTCTAGTTCCTACCAGCCTCCAAGCTGAGAGAACTATAATAACTCAAAATTATTTATGAGAGCTTTGGGCTGAGTCTTTTGCATGTGAGTGTAAGAAAAGTAGAAGTCAAGGTAGAAATTTTACCCAGACGTCTTGACACAATTTATAAGGTTTCAATTATGGTATATTAAAAATGGTATGTCAAAACATACTGCTTGAAGTTATAGGTCACCACACTGTCCTTTTTAAAAGAAAAGAAATGGTGTGTGTCCTGGGCCTTTAAGACTAGAATGAAATGACTAGGAAAGAGTTAAGGTAGGATAGTTGTTTGTGAGAATAAAGAGGGAAAAGTTTAATAGCATCTAACATGAATGAGTGCTTAAATATTCTGGGATTGTTTTTTTTTTTCTTTTCAACATTCCTTACCTCTCCATTCCTAGAATTTCCCGCCCCCCACCCAGATCCAGTAAACACAAATACAAGTGTAAGAAACCAAGC
The DNA here is from genome assembly GCF_011100635.1 of Trichosurus vulpecula. Taxonomy (NCBI): domain Eukaryota; kingdom Metazoa; phylum Chordata; class Mammalia; order Diprotodontia; family Phalangeridae; genus Trichosurus; species Trichosurus vulpecula. The sequence goes on from NC_050582.1 coordinate 17,275,143, forward strand.
ACATTTTTCTCTTTTGAACATTCCCTCTGTTGGATTCCAGCACATAATTTCTATTAAATGTCTCAAGGGCAGATGAGGTATCTATGCCAGTGGGCAAGTTTGTTTTTAGTTGTAAATCTTATTAGAAGAGGTATTTAAAGTTACCAGTCACAGGAATTTGTTTTATTGTTTTTGTTTTTATATCAGTCATTTCCAAATATACTCCTTCCCCATTCTCTTCCCAGATAATCTTCCTAGCACATCTGTCACATTTGACAATACATGCCCTATTCCCTACCCATAGTCCCCCTCCTCTCTAACAAAAAGAGGCAGTTATGCATCCTCACTCCTCCTAAACTAATACTGGCATCTGGTTTCATGTTATTGTTCTTTATATTGTATTAGATATCATGCGCATTTTTCACTTGATTCTCCTTACTTTGCCCTATATTGTTTTCCACAAGTCTTCTCATCTTTCTCTGGATCTTCCCCATCTTCATCATTTCTTGTGGCACAGTCATAATCCATGATCTTCATATAATGGTTTGGCCATTCTGTACATGATGGGTACCCAGTTCGTTTTCATGCCTTTGCAACCACAAAATGTGCTGCCTGGAGTAAATAGATTCATCTGAGACTTTTCTTTTTGTCCGTGACTTCCTTAGGATTTGTATCTGGCAGTGTGATATCGGTCCAAAGATTACGGATGTTTCAGCCACTTGTGGACCGAGATATGTTTCCCATTAACACATTGCAAAGTAGTTTCACATGAATAGGTTTTGAAAAGTAAAAGCATGAAGGATGACCAGAGAAATACAAACTATGTCTGACCATCTGTGATCCCCCATCTTTCTGTTAGGACAGGTTCATAATTTTAGAGCTGGAAGGGACCTCAGATGTCATACAGTACAGTGTTTTCACTTTATTGGTGAGGAAACAATGGCAGAGAGCACTTAAGTGACTTGCGTGGGATCACATGACTAGTAACTAACAGAGATGAAATTTGAACACAGATTCTCTGACTCCACACCCAGTGTTTTGTTCTACCCACAAGGTGTTCTGACTTTTGACTTGGTTCACCTAATCACTCACACAGTATTATTTTAAGAATACTATTTGCATCTGCATATGTCAAGTTATGGAATTTTGTTCATATTTTGTGGAATTTGCAGTGCAAAATATAATATCTAAGTAATAGAACCTAGGTGCCAAATGCCATATTTTTTTTTAAAATTATTTAAAACAATCTGAGAAAGTAAAGAACATCTCATTTTCCTTGCATACAATGCTCATATTCTTCAGGGACCTGTTGTTTCAATGAAGATTCCCAATTATAACCATTCCCATAGCTCAGCAAACTTCAAGATTTGCCATTGCCCACCCCTTTGTTCAGTAGCCTTTGTAGCACCTGGTAGTGAGCCTCTCTGAATGTAGTGAAGCTGATGTTCAGCGCACACTCTGTCTGAGGTTGTCACCAGGCCCATACTCTTCCCAGCCACGTAGGACCTACTGGGACTTGTATTCTCTTGGCACAAGCATTATGAACTCTGAGTCCTCACAGTGCCTCAACAAGACCTCAGAGGAGGAATTTGAAGATTTTTACCCAATATGCCTGTCAAATATAATCTCTTTCCCTTAATTATTATTATAATGTTTTAGATTATAGATATATTAAGTACTTATCCAGACATAGATAAATCTATTTTTATTGAGAAGTGAGAAGCAGTATAGTATAATGAATCCAGTAGGTCAACCTTGGAGTCAGTAAGAATGTCATTCACTTCTTGCTGATATGTGACCATGGATAAGTCATTGTCTCTGGAAACTCTGTATATAATTTAGAGTAGACATTCCAGTTGTTAGTGGGGAAAGTTTTTATACTAGAAATTACCTACACCAGTAAAACCTCAAGTTTAGATAAAAATACATAAATAATGTATGTGTGTATGCGTGTGTACATGGCTCTCAGTCTTCAGAAAATTGTTTATATCCCTTCAAGGTAACTTAATTAGATGATCAAAAATTCAGGACTTCTTTGGAAGAATGTGTATTTGCTTCTCTTGAACCCTGACTAGGAAAAAGCAATAACAGAGAGAGAGACCTGGCTCACTTTCACCTCTGACCTTTACTTTGGAGGTGTACTTATCTGGTAGTTTAAACTCTCCTCAATTGTTTTAATCTGTAGCCCACACTCTTCATATCTCTGCCACATTGTTGTATTGTTAATGGTGCTCAATGGGTTAGCCAAGTACCATTTTTTCTCCCATTTGAATACATTTTCATTTTCACATTTTGATTTGTAAAACAGCTTGCTGACAGAATGAAGTGGTCAGTATAACTTAACTAAGGAATGGCCAAAGAAAGAGAGGATGAGACTTTAAGTGTATGAATTTGGAAAGTTGAGTCATTTGCTGCCCTAATCATCTGGAGCATGACTTAGGACTACCCCAAGAGGTCCAATTGTAAAGTCCTATTTTCTCTTTAACAGCTACCAGTCTTGAAATCAGGCAGAGAGAAGGTTAAAGGGCACAACGATGTAGGTACAACAGGGAATTGTTAACTACATGCAATTAAAAAGGTTCCAAAAAGTAGAAAGGATATTCTGTCCCTGGTAAAGCTCTAGAAATCGTAGGAAACGGTGGCTTAAATGTTTATAAGGGGTTTCTTTCTTTCTCTCTTTCTTTATTTTACTGGAACATAGTGAAATCTTTTTTTTTTCTTTTTCTTTGTTTTGGGGGGGCGGTGGTAAGCATTTTTAAAGTCCAGAAGAAAAGTTCACTTCTAACAATCACCTAGAAAATTCTTATGCTGTATGGGAACCTGTAATTGCAGAGATAAACCAACAGAGCCTTCACAAAACAGTCCCAGTCTTTCTTAAATTAAGACAAGCAGTTGACTGTGAAATATGGTTTTCTCCTCCCCAAATGAAGCCCTGCTCTGATGTTGCAGTTGTAGTAAGCAGATGATCTTGAATTTTTGAAGGGGCTGGCAGGTCCCCACCCTCTAAGCTGGCAAGATTTTAAGTATGGGCCTGGTGATGGAATAGAGCTATCCAAAGGCATGATGACCTACCCTCAGTAGGCAGTGGGTCCCCCATCCTTGGACATCTTTAAGCAGAGCCGGGATGACCACTTGACTAGAAGTGGCCACTCTTCAGGAATTAATTGGTTCTTGAGGAAACTAGGTGATTTCTGAGGGCCATTCAAATTCTGGAATTCTGGAACTGTGCATCTGTAGATCTATGAGCAGTTTAACCATGTCCCCAGAGCTCTATCCCCAGATGTTTGGCAACTAGGTGATGTTTTTGTTTGACAAAATGAACTATTGAAGACTAAGGGATGAAGAGAGTTCCCCTAACTGCTGGACTCTTGGATTGTTGCAGTATCAGAGCAAGATCCTTTTCAAATGATAAATGGAGAAATCTCATACTAATTGTATTGTCATTCCTATCCAAAAATGCAATTTGAGGATTAAATCATATTGAGATATCTCTTCTTTCCTGGTACAAATTAAACCTTAGGTAATCAAATTCCCTATGAACCTATTTCTCATATTGATAGATCATTTATTCCCCCTTTGAGAAGAGAAAATCCTCACAATACCCGCACCCTTGCCATATTCTAACTTAGTTTTAAATTTGATTTCATGGCTTTTTTGTTAATAAATATCTTTCAATAATCACCACTCATTTGGAATATTTCACAGGCTAGGCAAAACAGAACACCTCCCCACAATAAGCCTCCAATGTTTCAAGGTTAGGTGTCTTAGCAACAGCATCCCACTAGATATAGGAGTGTACAGAGGGGAAAATAACTTTCTTTTCTCATTAGCATAATGAACTCGGGATGGAGAAGCTAGAATGGTCTTACATCTGTGACTGAGGGACTAAACCCAATATGTCAATTTGGATAAAACAAAGAAGTAATCTAAGTTCAGCATCATATTCCAGATGAATTGTCAGCACAAAATTGATGTAAGGGTAATTAATGTTTAGGGTGTGAAGTCACTTGAGTAACAAAGTATGCCTGTAGACAACTCTTGTGTTGTCAACATTTGTGCAAGGCCTGAGCTTTTCAGATGGGCCTTTCCATGTAATTAAATCAGCATCCCTTCTGCTTATCAGCTAAATAAGATGATTAATGGCTGGGACCTTGATTTTTTTTTGATGCTTCTCTCTTGTGTCTTTGACAGACCCATTTTATGGAATCCTGGGCTGCTGCTGTTAGCCTTTTAAAAGTTTCCTGCTGAGTTAGCCTTGTTTTTGTTAAACCTTGTCTTGGAAGCATTTTCAATATGCTTTACTTATTGCAAAAAGTTATCTCATCTCGAAAATGTGGCCAAATCATCTCTCTACTCCCTCTTTAATGATTTTATTTAATTTCTGATGAGGATTTTAGTTTAAGGGTCTCAATAACCTTGCAGTCAGTATAATCCACAAATGGAGTCAACAAGTCAAGTCAACTAGCATTTATTAAGCACTAACTATGGGCCAGGTACTATTTTACATGCTGAGGATATGAAAAAAGTCAAAAACCTTCCACAGGCCACCAACAGTGCAATTGATTAGTTTGGCCATGAGGAAAAGAACACAAATTTAAAATTTTATCCAGACGAAGATAAAAACTTCATCAAAAGAGGGCAGTTCTGCCCATCTACCTCTTCTTCCTTCCCCAAGCAACACTGAAAATGGAGTCAAAGAAGCTTATTTATATGACATGACCTGGAAATCTGCCAGACATTCGGGGCTGCCTTCAATTCAAATAAAGAATCACTCGGTCAGTGTCTCCGGTGTGCCAGGCACTGTGCAGAGGGCTGGGGATACAAAAAGACAAAAATTAAAAGAACCTCTGCCCTCAAGGAGCTCATGTGCTACTTGGAGAAACAACAGATAGACAAGCAAATGCACATACAAATATGTAGTAGTATCAGAGGGTGTGCTAACAACTGCCTTGAAATGTAACTCAGTCTACAGAGCAAAGCAACTTGTATATTCCATGGGGAACAGGTAATAAGTTCAACCAGTTTGGCATCCTAAAGACAAAACAACCACATAGCCTAAATATGTAGGGGGATTTAAAATTTGGTTTTCTTTTACATGCACAATGCCTTAAGTCTTTTTAAGTACTTAATAAGTGTTTTTTTTTTTAAATTGAATTGGATTAGCATATCATACCTAGGTGGTACATTGTATAGAGTGCCAATCCTGGGGTCAGGGTGACTCATCTTCTTTAGTTTAAATCTGACCTCAGATACTTACTAGCTGTGTGACCTTGGGTAAGTTATTTAACCCATTTGCCTCAATTTCTTCATCTATAAAATGAACTGGAGAAGGAAATGGCCAACCACTCCAGTATCTCTGCCAAGAAAACCCCAAATAGGGTCACAAAGAGTCAGACATGACTGAGCCCCACTGAACAACTACAGAATATCGGGATGCATCAGTGTCTCAGGATAAATATCTCTCTTTCTCCCTCTCCCCCTCTCTATTTCTTCTTCTCCCTTCCTCCTTCCTTCCTTCTTTCTCCCTCTCCTCCCACACACGTGAGCTAAATTGAGTACAAGATTGTTTAGTCTTGTGCAATTCATATCAGAAAGCACAATTCAGCCCTGTCACCATTTGAACAATCTGAGTATCCAACTTGAAAAAATGCACAAAACCAAATTTCTTTTAGCAACCAGGAGGAAAGGATACAGCTGTGTTCCTAGGATTTTAGCAATTATTTATTGAGAGGCAACTGTGTACAAAGTACTGTTAGGCACTGAGGAAGATACAAAGCTCCATAAAACAATCTCTAAAATACTGACAATAGCTATAATTACAAATTAAATGGGTGGGTGGAGTCAGGAAAAAAAGCAAGGCCTGATTGAAACTGGGAATGAGAGAACTTCAGAATCAGAAAAACTCCATTCTGTGCCTGTCCTCCTTCTTGCCATTTGAAAACCAAAGGTGACCATAGCTTTATAGAAGGGTAACAAGGCATTCCCTTACAGCCCTAGTGTCCCAGGACAGGAAGATAATATGCAGTGCAGTGGGCAGTTGAGCAGATAGGAGTGGTGGTAATGATGGTGGGGGAGGAAGACTTCCTCTAAGTCGCTCTGGCCAAGTCCAAGTTTCACTGACTAGAACTAGTTTCAAAGCAGCCTGAAGCGGGAGCTGTCCAGGGTTTTGAATTTCAGGAACAGCTGCTTTGATATGGGTTGTGTTCAGAGTGGAGTAAAATTGATTCTGCCTTTCCTTAGAAGCTTTAGCGCAGTGAAGGGAAGGGGATCTCCAGGTAAATTCTAGCCATTCCAAAATGACATTGTGCTGCTTTTTTTGAGGAGAATGGTCTTGTAGGTTTAGGAACCAGTGGAACTTCGCTCACTGCATCCAAGGGCTTTGAAGAGAATTCCTAGGAACGTGTCATGTGCCATGTCTTCCACACCAGCAGACTCTGCCCCTCTAGCCTCACTTCCCAACATAATATTGAAGGTCCATCCCTTCTACATCTACCACCTTCATATCCCCAGCCTTCTGGGCTCACTCACAATGCCTAATGGCAATAGCAAATATTTGTCTTTCTGTAGCCAGGAGCTAGCTAACCCCTTCATATCCAGCATAGGAGGGATACAAAGGTGGTTTCATGATAACCTTCCAACTTTGAATAATTTCTCAGTATTCCCACATGCTAGAATCCTCTCCAACTCATAGAACTCTCTCAGTCGGTTGGTAAACATTTATTAAACACCTACTGTGTGCCAGGCACTGTGCTAACTACACTCAGGCCAGAAGGGCTGCTAGAAAAGTTCCAGCAGTAGTCATAGTGGTTTCTATTCTCCTGTCTCTCAATGGACACCTTAAGGTGCTGACTCATCTTCAACAGACTGTCATCTTAAATGATGATCAACTTTCCCCCCAAATCCCTAGCCCCCATCTCTTCTACCCCATGAGCCATCAAGTCCCTTGTAACCTCTAGATTAACAGGGTTAAAGTCAGCCTTGGAATATCTTCTCTTACCTTTTTGGGCCAGCTAACAGGAGGATATGTCCACTGGTTCTCAGGTTTCTTGTCTTTGTATCCACAGGGCTTAAATGAGTACCTAGCACATACTAAGTACTTAATAACTGCTTTATCTAGTTATCTGTCTGTCTTTACCATAAAGAACCGTTCCCTCTCCCACAACTTTTCTACCCTATTTCACATAAAGGAAAAAAGTCCCGATTGCTATTAGTTGCCTGTCTCTCTGATTTAAACTTTACATGCCAAACTATAACACCAAAAAGCAGTAACATTGTATAAAACAGTTTAATGTTCTTAAAGCTAACATTTTTAAGCTTTATTGACACCTTTTTCATATCGCAGTAATGTCCCCATTCACTACTGCCACTGGCCATGCCAAACAAACCAATACAGCAGCCACATCTAGCAGCATTTGTAGAATTTTGCATCTGGAATTTCCCACCTCTCTGAGTGGAGACATGTGTTTTATCTCCAGTGCTCTGGAACCAAGATCAAGCATGACCAGACCTGGGCTGCTTTGCACAGTGTTTTTCATTGACATTATTTTGATTATTTGCATGTGGTATCCCAGGTTCTACTGACTTTTGCTCTGCATCAGTTCAGGTTTCTCTGAAGCATTTATTTTAGTTTTTCACAGAGCAGTGATGTTTCATTACACTTCCATTATTTGCTCACCAGTTCCACAGCAGGTAAAGACTTACTTTCTTTTTTAGTATTTCGTTGCCATAAGCAATCCAGCCAATCGATAGGCATTTCTTAAGTGCCTCCTGTGTGCCAGGTCCCGTGCTAAGTGCTGGGGATACAAATAGAAAAAAGAAAGACAATCTTAACCTTAAGAAGCTTACAATGGAATGAGAGAAGACAACACACAAAAGGAAGCTGAAAAGTGGGAAAGGGGAAAGGTACCTGGAGGCCTGGTTGCTAAAGTCAGGGAAGTCTCAGAGTAGTGCAGCCAAATGAGAAACAAGGCAATACCATAAATGTTTGGTTGGTGTAGGATCTTCCTTAGGCCACATGTCTGGTAGAGGGATTACTAGATGAATGTATACAATTAGAAACATGGTTTTTTTCAGTTCTGTGACCTATCTTGAAACTCTGCCCTACATATGTGGGGGAGGGGAAGCATAGTGAGAGGGCAGAGCCAAGATGGCACTGTGAAAGGGAGGAACTACTGGAGCTCTCTCACAAATTCTATCAGATAAATCTAAAAAAGTGAATCTGAGTAGATTTGAGAGAGTTAGAAGCTACTAGTAGACTGAGAGGGGCAGGAGCACTGGGCACACACAAGGCCACCAGACCAAAACAACCAGGAACATCAGAGGAATCCAGCCAATGTGCAAGACTGGGAGAGTGCTGGGTGAGCAAAATGCCTGAGCAGGAACAGGCCCAGGGTGGAAGTACTGGCTATGGCCATGAGCCCAGGATGGAGTCTATCAGAGCTACGGGAGACAATGGCCCAGAGGCCTCCAGCCCACAGCCTAAAGGTCTGAAACTCACCTTCTTGAACTTCCAGGAGACATGATAGCCAGGTAAAATAGCTCTCATCCCTCCCTTGAATAAACCCAGAGAATATACCACAGGAGAAACAGAGGAGCCAGAAGGGGGGCTTCAGTACTCAGAGAAGTTGGGGAGAGGGCCCTTCTTGTGGTGGCGGAAGGAGACTAGTGCAGGAAGAGAGGTGTCCCAGCAGCCCTCACCTCAGCAGAATAAGGAGAGTAACTGAGCCCCAGGGGGTGGAGCTAACTAACGTCAATGCCAGGAACCCAGACTGGGCTTTGCACATCCAGGGAAAGTGGCAGACACCAACACAGACACAAGCTGAGACCACCCATTCTGTAGAGCAGTCCTGGGGAAGAGGAGACTCCCAGCAGGCAGACCACCTCTCCCCCACACCTCACAAAACCAGGGACCATAGCACATAAAGCTAGATCCCAACACAAGAAACTTGGGACAGAGCCCCCTGAGCCCCAGAAGCAGAGATCCATTTTAGAAACCAGGAGAAAAAAAATAAAAACACTAAGAAGCTTTCAAAGACCATTGATTCCTATTATGGAGACAGGGAATATCAAAATACCAATTCAGAAGAGGACAGCATGGACACTACACTCACATCTGAAACTTCAAAAGGAAAAGTGAACGGGTCTCCAGACAAAAAGGCATTACTGGAAGAACTCAAGGAGGACTTTTAAAACCAAATTAGGGAGGTAAAAGAAAAAATGGAAAAAAATCACTGGTGAAAACAAATTTTTAAAAAGTAAAATCGGCAAAATGGTTAAGGAGAATCAGAATATAAATGGAGAAAATGTGTCATTGCAAAGTAAAATCAACCAAATGGAAAAGAAGATGAAGCTAAAGGAAGAAAACAATACATTAAAAATTAGAATTGGGCAAGTAGAAGCTGATGACTCTATGAGACATCAAGAATCAGTCAAACAAAATCTAAAGAATGACAAAATAGAAGAAAATGTGAAATATCTGATTGGAAAAACAACTGATCTGGAAAACAGATCCAGGAGAGACAATCTAAGAATTATTGGTCTACCTGAAAGCTATGATGAAAAAAAAGATCCTGGACAGTATCTTCCAAGAAATCCTTAAGGAAAACTGCCCCAAGGTTCTAGAAACAGAGGGTAAAATCATCATCAAAAGAATCCACTGATCACTCCCTGAAGGAGATCCCTATTTGAAAACTCCAAGAAATATTGTAGCCAAATTCCAGAACTACCAGGTCAAGGAGAAAATCCTGCAAGCAGCTAGAAAGAAACAATTCAAATATCACAGAACCACAGTCAGGATCACACAGGATCTTTCAGCTTCTACCTTAAATGACAGGAGAAATTGGAATATGATATTCTGAAAGGCAAAGGAGCTTGGACTACAACCAAGGATCAACTACACAGCAAAATTGAGCATAATTTTCCAGGCAAGGAGATGGACATTCAATGAAATAAGGGAATTCCAGACCTTGTTGATGAAAAGGCCAGAGCTCAATGGAAAATTTGATCTTCAAATACAAAACTCAAGAGAGACATAAAAATATAAACAGGGAATAAAAACCCTAGTTAATCAATAAGGCAAATTAGTTACATCCCTATATAGGATTATTTTGTTTTATAAATGTTTTATACATATGCCAATCTTGAGAACAGTACAGTTATTATGACAATTGAAAGGGATATACATAGACTGTGGGTGTGAGTATAAAATAACTGATATAATGATAAAATATAATTAAGAGATATAAAGGGATGGTTCTGGGAGAAGAGATAAGGAAGTGGTAGAAAAGGGTAAATTATATCATATGAAGAGGCACAAAAACATAGAAGAGAGAAAGAAGAGAGGAAGAAGAGCAGTATTTGAGCTTTACTCTCAACAAATTTGGTTCAAGAAGGGAATAACATACCCTGATAAGTATAGAAATCAAACTTGTCCTACAGGCAGTAGGAGGGGAAAGGGGAAAGAAAAGGGAGGGGCTGGTCAGAAGGGAGGGAAGAGTAGCAAGGGGAAAAAGTTAAGATAAGGGAGGGGAATAAAGAGGGAGGGTAAACTGAGAAAGGCAGCAGTCAAAAGCAAAACTCTGTTGAGGAGTGGAAGGGAGAAGGGAGAAATAAAAGCATAAACAGGAGGGAAATAGGATAGAGAAAAAGACACAGATAGTAATCATAACTGTGAATGTGAGTGGGATTAATTCTCCCATAAAACGGAAGCAGATAGCAGAATGGATTAAAAACCATAATCCTACAATATGCTGTTTGCAAGAAACACATTTGAAACAGAGGGATATACACAGAGTAAAGGTAAAAGGCTAGAGTAGAATACGTTGTGCTTCAACTAAAGTTAAAAAAAAATAGCAGGGGTAGCAATCCTAATCTCAGACAAAGCAAAAGCAAAGATCTAATTAAAAGAGACAAGGAAGAACACTACAACATGCTAAAACCCACCATAAACAATGAAGCAATATCATTGTTTAACATCAATGTACCAAGTGGTATGGCATTCAAATTCTTAGAAGACAGGTTAAGGGAGTTACAGGAAGAAATAGACAGCAAATTATAATGATGGGGGACCTCAACCTCCCCATCTCTGAATTTGATAAATCTAACCTCAAAATAAACAAGAAAGAAGTTAAGGAGGTGAATAGAATTTTAGAAAAGGTAGATAGGATACACTTCTGGAGAAAAATGAATGGGGATAAAAAGGAATATATCTTTTTCTCACCAGGACATAGCGCATACTCAAAATTTTACCATGTACTAGGGCATAAAACCCTCACAATCCAGTGCAGAAAGGCAGAAGTAGTCAAAACATCCTTTTCAGATCACGATGCAATAAAAACTATTTATAATAAAGAACCATGGAAAAATAAGCTAAAATTAATTGGAAACTAAATAATCTAATTCTGAAGAACGAGCGGGCCAAGTAACAAATCATAGAAACAATTAATAGCTTCATTCAAGAGAATGACAATAATGAGACACCATACCAAAATTTATGGGATGCAGCAAAAGGAGTTCTTAGGGGAAGTTTTATATCTCTAAATGCTTACATGAATAAAATAGAGAAAAAGGAGATCAATGAATTGGTCATGCAACTGAAAAAGCCAGAAAAAGAACAAATGGAAAATCCTCAATTAAATACCAAATTAGAAATACGGAAAACCAAAGGAGAGATTAATAAAACTGAAATCAAGGAAATTATTGCATTAATAAACAAAACCAAGAGCTGGTTTTATGAAAAAAAAGCAATAAAATTGATAAACCTTTGGTCAATTTGATTAAAAAAAGAAGAAAATCAAATTACCAGTATCAAAAATGAAACCGGTGAATTCACCTCCAATGAAGAGGAAACTAAAACAATAACTAGGAATTATTTTGCCCAATTGTATGCCCATAAATTTGACAAACTTAGGGTTATGAATGAATATCTACAAAAATATAAATTGCCCAGGTTAACAAAAGAGGAAGTTTAATTCCTAAATAACCCCATCTCAGAAAAAGAAATCGAGGAAGCCATCAATGAACTCCCTAGGAAAAAATCTCCAGGGCCAGATGGTTTTACATGTGAATTTTATCAAACATTTTAAGAACAATTAATTCCTATACTTTATAGACTATTTGGGAAAATAGGTGAAGAAGGTGTCCTACCCAGTTCTTTTTATGACACAAATATGGTGCTAATACCTAAACCAGGAAGAGTCAAAACAAAGAAAGAAAATTATAAACCAATTTCCCTAATGAATATTGTTGCAAAAATTTTAAATAAAACATTAGCAAAAATATTGCAGCAACTTATCACGAACATAATACACTAGGACCAGGTAGGATTTATTCCTGGAATTCAAGGCTGGTTCAATATTAGGAAAACTATCAGCATAATTGATCATGTCAACAACAAAACTAGCAGAAACCATATGATCATCTCAATAGATGCAGAAAAAGCCTTTGACAAAATACAACACCCATTCCTATTAAAAAACTAGAAAGCACGGGAATAAACAGAACCTTCCTTGAAATTTTAAATAGCATCTACCTAAAACCATCAAAAAGCATTATTTGTAATGAGGATAAGCTAGATGCATTCCCAATAAGATCAGGGGTGAAACAAGGATGTCCACTATCACCCCTATTATTCAATTTGGTACTAGAAATGTTAGCTGTAGGAAAAAGAGAAGAAAAAGAAATTGAGGGAATTAGAATAGGCAAAAAGAAACTAAATTATCACTTTTTGCAGATGGTATGATGATTTACTTAGAGAATCCTAGAGAATCAAGTAAAAAGCTACTTGAAATAATAAACAACTTTAGCAAAGTTGCAGGATATAAAATAAACCCATGCAAATCCTTGGCATTCTTATACATTACTAACAAAGCCCAACAGCAAGAGATAGAATGAGAAATTTCCTTTAAAGTTACTGTAGACACTATAAAATGTTTGGGAGTCTATCTGCGAAGACAATCCCAGGGCCTATATGAACAGAATTACAAAACACTTTCCACACAAATAAAGTTAGATCTAAATAAATGGAAAAACATCAACTGCTCATGGTTAGGCTGAGCTAATATAATGAAAATGACAATTTTACCTAAATTAATATACTTATTCAGCACCATGCCAATCGAACTACCAAAAATTATTTTACAGAGCTGGATAAAATAATAACAAAATTCATCTGGAAGAACAAGAAGTCCATAAAGCAGTTGTCATCAAAACTACCTGGTACTGGCTAAGAAACAGAGTGATGGATCAGTAGAATAGGTTGGGTACACAAGACACAGTAGTCAATGACTATAGCTATCTACTCTTTGATAAACACCCCCAAAAATTCCAGCTTCTGGGCTAAGAATTCACTGTTTCACAAAAACTGCTGGGAAAATTGGAAAATGGTATGGCAGAAACTGGGCATAGACCAATATCTTACACCATATACCAAAATAAAGCCAAAATGGGTTCATGATTTAGTAATAAAGGCTAATACTACAAGCAGTTTGGAAGAGCAAGGAATAGCTCACCTATCAGATTTATGGGAAAGGAAAGAATTTATGACACAACAAGAAATAGAGAGCATTACAAAATGCAAAATGGATAATTTTGATTATGTTAAATTGAAAAGTTTTTGTATAAAAAAGACAATGCAACAAAGATTAGGAGGGAAGCAGAAAATTGGGAGAAAATCTTTACAACTAGTGTCTCTCATAAAGGCCTCATTTCTAAAATATACCTGGAACTGAGACAAATTTATAGGAATACAAGTCATTCCCCAATTGAGAAGTGGTCAAAGGATATGAACAGGCAGTTTTCAGAGGAACAAATTAAAGATATCTATAGGCATATGAAAAAATGTTCTATATCACTATTGATTAGAGAAATGCAAATCAAAACAACTCTTAGGTACCACATCTCTCCTGTCAGATTGGCTAACATGACAAAACAGGAAAATGATAAATGCTGGACAGTGTGTGGGAAAAATGGAACCCTGTTACATTGGTGATAGAATTATGAACTGATCTAGCCATTCTGGAGAGCAATTTGGAACTATGCCCAAAGGGCTATAAAAGTGTTCATACCTTTTGACCCAGCAATAGCACTTCTATGGTGGTATCCCAAAGAGATCACACAAGTGGGAAAGGGACCCATATGTACAAAAATATTTCTAACAGCTCTTTTCGTGGTAGCAAAGAAATGGAAATCAAGGGGATGCCCATCAATTGGGGAATGGCTAAACAAGTTGTGGTATATGAATATAATGGAATACTATTGTGCTGTAAGAAATGGAGAAGATACAGACTTCATAATAACCTGGAAAAACCTACACGATATGATGCTGAGTGAGTGGAGCAGAACCAGGAGAACATTATACACAACCACAGAGATATAGATTCTGTGATGACAAACCCTGATAGACTTGGCTCTTCTCAGCAATACAAGATTTAAAGACAACTCCAAAGGACTCATGATGGAGAGAGCTATCTACATCCAGAGAAGAACTATGGAGTCTGAATGCAGATTGAGGCAAACTATTTGCTCTCCTTTTATTCTTTTTGGTTTTTTTTTTGGTTTTGTTTCTTCTTCCTCATGATTCATTCCATTGGTCATAATTCTTCTTTACAACTTGGCTATTTTGGAAATAAGTTTAATGCTAAGTTGTATGTAGAAGATATATCGATTCCATGCCATCTTGGGGAGAAGGGGAGGAGAGGGGGGAAGAAAATGTGGAACTCAAAATCATGCAGAACTCAGTGTTGTAAACTAAAAATAAAAAAATCTTAATTTAATAAAAAATAATTTAAAAAAGATAATATGCTTAACTTGTCAAAATTCATTTAACAGTTTTTGGTTCATTTTATTTATATTTACCTGTGTAACAAATTAATATGTAAATTCATAGATTACAGTCTTCTTTCCTTAAATTTTAACCCTTCTGTATTGATTTTAATATTAGAAAGTATTTTGTTCCCTCTCCTCCTTTTCTCCACAGTGTAGTATGTTATACTGAGAGGCAGCACAGTAGAGTAAGGAAGTGGCTGGGCTTTGAGGCACAAAGTTCTGGCTTCAGACCCCACCTCTAACACCTACTACTTCTTCATCTGTCACAAGTCATCTAGCTGTTCACCTACTACCCCCTAAGACTTTTCTAAGTTGCAGACTTAATAGATAATATAATAGTGTGTATGTATATATGTGTATATTTGTACATATGTATGTATATGTATGCATATGGGTGTATGTATATATATTGTGTATCTATGTGTATTTGTGAGTATATATATTGTGTATATTTGCGAATATGTGTGTACATTTGTGTATTGTGTATACATGTATATTTGTATTTGTGTACATATGGATGCATTGTGCATATGTGTGTATGTGTATTTGTGTGCATGTGTGTTGTATATTTGTATGTGCATTTGTATGTATAAATATGTGTGTATTTCTATTTATATGCATGTGCATGTGTACATATATGTATGTGTATGTTTCAGTACAGAGATTCCCTCTTTAAACATTGCCAACTCTTATGAAACAGTCGTCCAGAGTGGCCTGGGGCAGAGGAGAGGTTATGTACTTTTCTTGGGATCACAGCCAGCGCTAGTCAGAGGCAGGAAGATTCCAAGGGCTGTGACAATTCTGCTGAACTATGAAAATCTATAGTATTATAATGTACAGTCATAACACAGATCAGATTTATGGTGAAAACAAGAAAAAAGTGATAATGAGAAAATGATTGGGTATCAAATTTAACTTGGAATGGTCCAGTCTCTGAGGGGTGGGAGGGATGTTGATTGTTAGGAAGTAAGCTATTATCTATTACCTCTGCTTACAGATGTATACTTTGGAATCTTCACGCACTTTAATTGGTTGAGGAGGATGAGAATATGGGATTGGAATGCTTCCCTATTTATTCACGTTTGGCTATGATCCCAGGTATCATTTGAGCCTAGGCAGATACTTATCTCACAAGTTATAATTGGATAGAATGCTGGAGACCTTGGCTAGTTTTAAGGGTGAGAACAAAATAAATCAAGAAGCAATTAAAATTTTGTAGGTATACAGGATGCTAGCCAATTAATTGGGGCATGGCCCTTTCCAGGGTGTTCAAGAGGATGGCCTTGGGTTATTTTCTCAAATGAGAATCAAAGACTCTCTGATGGATGTACTTATATTTTTTTTCCTTTGGAATTATAGAATTGGTAATTGCTAACTCAGATTTTATAGGGAGGGGCAATCAAACTCTAACAGTGATATGTTAAGAGGAGAAAGCTATAATTACTAATATAGCTGTGTGTGTGTATAGAAATGTGTATGTATATTTTCTAGAAAGCAATATCAATTCATTTGCATTCCTCAGAGGAGGGATGGCACTTGGAATTGCAAAATTTAAGCAGGAAATATATCCTGATACACAGCATAAGGAAAAGAGTAGAAACAACACATGAGACAATGTGAAATATGTTGGGGACAGTCATAGTTTGACGATCCCTGTAACACAAAAGCAGAATACAACTGAAGTCTCCCCTCTATCTTGCTCTGCTCTGTGGTTCTTGGTGTAGCTTTTTAACTTCAGGGGGTTTTGTGTCACTTTGGTGATCCACGTTGAGCTTTTACTCCTCTAGAAAACCACCAATCATTCTCAGATGACCTGTTCTCTGGCCATACTTCCCCTATTCAGGGGTGCAGCTGATTGGAACCCGAATGTTGGCCTTTCAGCTTTTCAGAATCATTTTGGATACAGATTCTACATCTGGCATGTTAGCCCTATCTTCCTGTTTTTGAAAATTTAGATTGTTATCTGAAAATTAAATAAGTATTCTTGTGGGCCTCTAGGGGGCTCCACCATAGATCTACTTCCACATTAATGTAATGTGATTAATGACAGTTCTTTAAGATCCAGTCATTTAACCAGTTTTGAATGCACCTCACTCTACAGTTATCATCTTTCAGTATATCACCCAAATCACCTAATTTCAGAGATGGAATGGAACTCAAAGGACATCTGATCCAACCCCTACACCATAAAAAACATCCCTTCTGTCACATGATTTCTACTATATTCAGCCTTTGCTTAAAGACCTCAAACTAAGGAAAACCTACTGTCTCTAAAGGGAGCTTGTTCCCTTTTGGTATAGTATTCATCTTTGGGAAGTTTGTCTTTATAACATGCCTAAATTCACTTCTTTGCAGCTTTCAAACATTGCTCCAACTTCTTCTCTGGGGCCATATAGAACACTCCTTTCACATGACTGACAGCTCATCACATACATCAAACACAGCTATCGTGTCCTCTCTCAGTCTTCTTTACTAGTTGTTGTTGTTTATTCATTTCTGTTGTGTCTGACTCTCCATGACACCATTTGGGGCTCTCTTGGCAAGGATAATGGAGTGGGTTGCCATTTCCTTCTCTAGATCACTTTACAGATGAGGAAACTGAGGCAAAGAGGGTTAGGTGACTTACCCAGGGTCACACAGTGTATTAGGAGGGCAGAGTTTATAATCTCAAAGAGGATCATAAACATGTCTGAAACGTTCGGAACCGCCGGATATAAGAAACTCTCAAAGTAGAAGGCAGAAGAATCAAAACATTTATTTAGGCTCCACAGTAACCAACCCATGAACCAGCAACCCCATTTTGATATATTGATCAAAAGCTTCCAGGCCCAATAAGTACGCCTTGAAAGAGTAACCAGGAGGCTACAGAGAAGCATGATTGCGTAAAGCAAAATCATGTTTCCCCCTCTATGGTAATAAGATTACCCACTGGCCTGAAGTCTTTGTTCAGCTTTCTCCCGTAGGTCAGCTCTGCTACTGGCAGCTCCTGCTTCAGCTGTGGCTGTGGCTGTAACTGTAGCTGTAACTGTAGCTGTAACTGTCGCTGTAACTGTCGCTGTAACTGTCGCTGTAACTGTCGCTGGCTCCAACCGGAAAAGGAAAAGAGGATCTTCAAGCTGTCCTCTCCCCTCTTATAGAGTTTTTGACATCATCAAGCACCGCCTGAACGACCAGGGCCGATTGGTTCTTGACTTGGCCCCTCCCCCTAGCGTAGCCGTTAACACCTCCCCTCAGCCAGCCCCATGACTCATCACACAGGAAGTTGTCTGCTTCCTGGAATGCTCTTTGGGCTTCCTGCCCCGGAAGAGCAAGCCACAGTGTCCAGAGGCTCAATGAGGTAAGCTGAGTCATTCAAAGAAAACAAAGGCCATTCTGGCTACACTCCACCCCTTGTTATAGGATACATAATCTAATCAGCCATGTATCCTAGAACATACATTGTGATCCAATTACAAAGGAAACTAAAACATATCATTCATTATAAAGCAAAACATATCATTTGGTGACATTCCTAAATATTGGTTTACGATTCAAATGTGATCCACCCCTAGATCCCAGCAAGATAATCTCTTCAATCAATTATCCCCAAAATAATTATTAATAATTCAAATGTCCACCCCTAAATCCTTGTATCCATTACATAGGATCAATAATATCATAACAATAAAACAACACAGCAAGGATAACACAAAATAAGTAAACAGAACACTATCATCATTTCCACCCCCCTTGAACGATTGAGGCTCAAAATCTTGGGGTGAGGGGTGAAGGTCTCATTTTCCATAGCTTCTTCATGCTGAAATTGGATGTAGAGATGGCCCTGCCCCCAAAAAGTCCCATTCCAGAGGTCATTTCTTTAACAAGCTGGCAGGAATTCCAAGAATGCTACATGCTTAGGCAGTCACCGGAAAGTGCAGGGTGCTTAAGCCTGAAGGAAACAAAACTAGCAACAAGGTTAACCAAAACAAAGGACAGAAAGAATAGACAAGTATGGACTATAATTCTTCAAATAAAATCATCTCAAGTTTGGTTGAGATTTCAGTTATGCAAAGATCCAACATCAAAGCCAAACTCAGGTGGGAAATGAGACAGAGACTAGGATTGTCCTCCCAGCCTTTCCCCAAATATACAAGTTTTCATCCGTTAATCACACAAAGTTACCTTTCCTCTGAGTGGCTTATGGCATTTACCAGCATCAGCCATACCTGTGGAGTCTGTGAATCTATTATTATAACCTATTCACGGTAAAATATATGGTTCAGGGGTACGATTTGGTAATTATTTTCCCCTGAATAGACAACTGTTACAGTATTGTCCTTCCCATGGGCTATAACTTCTGCAGCCTTTGGAATATCATCTGGCTTCCGTTTTACCCATACCTTAGCTCCTGACTTTATTCTATCAATGGAGCAAGACCCTTTTGCCCCTCTAGTAGTTATTTTGGGAGGAGGGTCAGTTTTCACAAAGGGTATTTTTTCACAGGGGATAATAATGACTTGAACCATCCTATCATTTCTACAAAATTGTACAGGTTTTTTACCCATATTCTGGAGTGTCACAACAATTTCTTTTTGATAATTAGAATCTATCACTCCAGCCAATACATGTATTACTTGAGCCGCTAATCCTGGTTTAGGTAATATCCGTCCAAGATGATTCTTGGGGATTCTCATACATACTCCAGTAGGGGTTTTTCTTATCTCTTTCCTATTTAACCTAAAATTCTCTATACAATGTAAATCATATCCTGCTGAACCAGGTGTTCCTGGACTTGGTAGTGGGACATCTTCCCTCACAGTCCAAAATTCAATGTTTTGGATCTCACATGTTTGCTGTTCTCTGATCTGCAGATTTGGGGTCATCATTCTGGCTAGAGGTGTACTTCCCCCTAAGGGCCTATTATTCAAATTACGTAAGGCAATAGACAAATTATCCTTCCAATGTCGATATGAATTATTTGAACTTAATTTTCTCAGCTGTTCTTTCAACAATCCATTCATTCTTTCAATTAGCCCAGATGCTTGTGGGTAATATGGAATATGATATATCCATTCTATATTATTCAACACACAATATCTTTTCACTTCTTTGCCCTTGAAATGTGACCCATTGTCACTTTGAATCTGCATTGGGGTTCCATAATATAAACTTACAATATCTAGAGTTTTACAGGTGTTTTTCTGAGTTGCGTCTTTATAAGGACAAGCCACTAGTACACCGGAATAGGTGTCAACACACGTACATACATATTTACATCCTTTATCCTGGGGTAGTGGGCCAATATAATCTATCTGCCAAATTTGGGCTGGAACTTTTCCCCTTGCTATTTCTCCAGTAACTATCCTAGGAAGAGTTCGTTCTTTTTCTAATTGGCATATACAACACTCCTCTGTTATTTGTTTTAACAACGCATGAGAAATACTGATACCTCGATCCTGTGCCCATCGATGGGTGGCTTGGACCCCTAAATGGCCAGCAGTCTGGTGGACCCATCTTGCTAAGGCTGGGTCATCAGTTGGAGTCGGAGTAGGGACAATATATTCAGTAGCAATCTTTGCTAGTCGATCCGCATGTGCATTGTACTCACGTTCTGGTGTGGTCAGGGTTGCATGAGCATCAACATGAAAAACTGACAGATCTGTAACCAAAGACATGTCCCATATATTTTCCCATAACTCTTTACCCCAAACTTGTTTGCCATGAATCTCCCAATTCTGATTCCTCCATATAGGCATCCACGTAGCTAATCCATTAGCTACCGCCCACGAGTCAGTAAATATATGACACTGTCCTCCTTTCTCTGCTCTGATGGCCTGATGCACTGCCATCAGTTCAGCATATTGGCTACTTCCACCTATCCCAGAACTTTCCAGAGTTCTCCTTGTACAGGGGTTATAGGCTACTGCTTTCCAATGTCTCTTCTGTCCTAAATATTTTGCTGTCCCATCAGTAAACCAAGCATGTTTCTTCTGTTCTTCATTTAGTCCGTCATATCCATTATTCCATTTCACTAAGGATGGTACCATCTGTTGCTTAGATTCAAGGGGCTTTTCATTGCTCTCAGTATCAATGTTCGCCACAGATTCATGTAGAGCAGAAACTCCATTTTTGCCTGCTCTGGACCTATTCTGAATATACCACTTCCATTTGATTATGCTTGCCTCTTGTGCATGTCCAATTCTGTGAGAAGCTGGGGTACTCATTACCCAAGTCATAATTGGAATTCCAGGCCTTAATACCACTTCATGACCCAGAGTTAGTTGCTCAGTTTCTACTAAAGCCCAATATGCAGCTAACAGCTGCTTCTCAAAAGGTGTATATTGCACTCCAGATGAGGGCAGTTTCCTTGACCAAAAGCCTAAAGGTACACTTCGGCTTTGTTGTTTTTGCCACAGACTCCAATTTGCATAGTCATCTTGTACAGTCACTTGTAACTCCACTGGCCCATTTTGCATAGGCCATAAGTCTAGAGCTAATTGAATAGCAGCCTTTGCTTCCTCAAAAGCTCTACTTTGTTCAAGTCCCCAGTCAAATTCATATTTCTTTCTGGTGACTTTATACAAGGGTTTTAAAATCTGTCCCAAATGTGGGATGTGATGTCTCCAATAACCAAACAGCCCTATGAACTTTTGGGCCTCTTTCTTATTGGTAGGGGTGGGAAAATCCTGGATTTTTTGTCGAGCTTGTGGGAGAATTTCTCGCAGTCCTCTATTCCACTGTATCCCCAAGAATTTTACAGTTTGAGCTGGCCCTTGAACTTTTGCGGGGTTGATTTCCCATCCTTTGCTTTTCATATGGTCAATTAATAATACTAAACTCTCCTCCACCTCCTTTATATTCTTTCCCGGTATCATGATGTCATCTATGTAATGTGTAAGCTGTACACCAGGTAACTTTAATTCATCCAAATGTTCAGCTACAATCCTGTGGCAAATAGTTGGGCTATGAATATATCCTTGCGGCAGGCGTGTAAATGTATACTGTCGGCCTTGCCAAGTAAAAGCAAACTGATTCCATTGCTTGGGGTCTATTGGGATTGTAAAGAAGGCATTGGCCAAATCAATAACTGCATACCAAGTCCCTTCACGTTTTTGTATTCTCTCTATTAAAGTAACCGTGTCTGGGACAGCAGCATACAAGGGAGGAGTCACTTTGTTCAGCTGTCTATAATCTACTGTCATCCTCCATGTTCCATCTGACTTTCGGACTGGCCAGACAGGGTTGTTCCATTGAGTAGTTGTAGGGACTAACACTCCTGCCTCAACACATTCTCTTATAGTGTTGGCAATTTCATCTTGCCCACCTGGCACACGATATTGCCTCAAAGTAATTATTTTAGAAGGTTCGGGCAAAGTGATTGGATCCATCTTGATTTTCCCCACTAAGACTGCATTAATGCCCATTTTCCTCACAGCAAATTGGTATTTCCCTTCGGGTAAATTTAAGGTCATACCCTTCAATATGTCTATTCCAATGATGTATTCGGGAATAGGCACAATAACCACACTATATTCTTTCTTGGGCAACTGTCCAATTTTCATCATTAATTTAACTTGCCTGGCTGATATTTCAGTCCCTCCTAGTCCTGTAATGGTAATAGGAGTTCCATGGCTGAACTTGTCTGGATTTCCATAAATAAGGGTGGCCTCGGCCCCAGTATCTATTAATGCCTCAGTTACCGTACTTGACCCATTTTTCCAATATATGGTCAAGTTAATGTGAGGTCTACAATCCAGCCTGTGTATTTCCTTAATTTGGACTGGGGCTCGGCCTGTTCCCTAGTATTCCCTTTCATGTGATTCACTTGGGTTTGAAGGTTCAACATCTGTAGTATTTGCAGGAGCAGTTCTTATTTCCCTATCTCTCCTGTTATCAAGGCCTTTATCTCTGTACATTCTATATAATTCATTGGTTGGAATTCCATCTATCATTTCAAAACCTACCCCTGCTCTCAATAAAGCAGTAAACATTTCTTTCCTTGTTACTCTCCTTTGGCGCCAAGTTTGCTGGTTATTCACCCTTCTCTCTCGAGGAGATCTATCCCTTCCCCAGTCACCTAAGTCATATAACTGTAAAATCTTATTTATCACTGTTGTAAGACGGCTCCCTACTTCTCCAAGTAATAAATTCAAAATTAGTTGTTTATAAGCAGGGGGAGCTGTCCTAATTATTAAATTCCTATGAGGCAGTTCCATTGGATCATTGTAATATTTGTCTGCAGTTCCTATCATAATGGCAGTCTTCATTACCTCCTCCTTTAGTCTCATGATACAATCTCTAAGTGAATACCAGGGTCTGTGCTCAGTGGGCCACATAGAATCAGTAGCATATCTCTTATTGCATCCCACAGCGGCTAATGCCAACAGAGTAGTCCTGCTATCACCATCTCCTTGCTGATGATGTTCCCTAAAAGCTTGTTGAACTAGAGGATCATGGCTGATACCTATGAATCTCATGCAGTCTGTCCTATCTACTGATATTCCACTGGCCCCTTGATCACTGAGTCTTACCATCCAAGATATCAATGGTTCTCCTATTCTTTGGCTGAATCTACTCAAATATCTGTGACCTCTTGCGGTGAGAAATCTTCCTGAATTTCCCTTGTAACTGAATCTTCACCTCGGGTTTCTGTCTTCCTCCTTTGTATGGGTCGAGCCCTTGTCTGATCATTTAACCATCTCCTATGCTCTGTGTGAGGCACATCCTGAACCCCAGTAGTGTTTTGTGCCTCAGCCCCTAACATTGTCTCATTCTCTCCCCACTCACTTCCTCTGCCACCATGGCTAGGACGAAGCAGGCAGTCAGGCTCTTTCTGGGCTGGGTTGAAATGCACTCTGGGCTTTTTTGGTCTCCTGTTGCTCTTAGCCACATTAATAGAAAAGTTCTCATTTGAGTCAGTTTGGTCTCCTGCTATCTGAGATTCCCCTTCTTCCTGTGGGGTAGGAGTGCCCCATGTCTTTCACTTAATCTCAATCTTTCGTATACTAGCCGGTAGGCTGATAACACCATCCAGCTTTGCCTAGATAGTGATGCCCCTGACTGAATCCCAACTTCTCGTAAACACTTTTCCAAATCCCTAGGATCTCCTCTCCGTAGCCTTGGTTCCCAGTTTTCACAGGGTCCAGCTTTTTTAGCCAATTCTTTTGCTAGGGAGGAATAAAATGGATCCTCCCATCCTGGGATATTCATCTCTTCCTCTGGAATTGTTCTGCTTCTAAATAGAGATCTTATACCTAGCGATCCCATCCTCGTCGCCAAATGTATTAGGAGGGCAGAGTTTATAATCTCAAAGAGGATCATAAACATGTCTGAAACGTTCGGAACCGCTGGATATAAGAAACTCTCAAAGTAGAAGGCAGAAGAATCAAAACATTTATTTAGGCTCCACAGTAACCAACCCATGAACCAGCAACCCCATTTTGATATATTGATCAAAAGCTTCCAGGCCCAATAAGTACGCCTTGAAAGAGTAACCAGGAGGCTACAGAGAAGCATGATTGCGTAAAGCAAAATCATGTTTCCCCCTCTATGGTAATAAGATTACCCACTGGCCTGAAGTCTTTGTTCAGCTTTCTCCCGTAGGTCAGCTCTGCTACTGGCAGCTCCTGCTTCAGCTGTGGCTGTGGCTGTAACTGTAGCTGTAACTGTAGCTGTAACTGTCGCTGTAACTGTCGCTGTAACTGTCGCTGGCTCCAACCGGAAAAGGAAAAGAGGATCTTCAAGCTGTCCTCTCCCCTCTTATAGAGTTTTTGACATCATCAAGCACCGCCTGAACGACCAGGGCCGATTGGTTCTTGACTTGGCCCCTCCCCCTAGCGTAGCCGTTAACACCTCCCCTCAGCCAGCCCCATGACTCATCACACAGGAAGTTGTCTGCTTCCTGGAATGCTCTTTGGGCTTCCTGCCCCGGAAGAGCAAGCCACAGTGTCCAGAGGCTCAATGAGGTAAGCTGAGTCATTCAAAGAAAACAAAGGCCATTCTGGCTACACACAGCTATTGAGTATCTGAGACTGGATTTGAACTCAAGTCTTCCTGACTCCAGGCCCAGTGGTCTATCCACTGTATGGCCTAAAGTCAGAATGACCTGATTTCAAATCTGGGGGTCGGGGGGGGGGGGGGGGCGGAGAGAGAGAGAATGAGAGAGAGAGAGAGAGAGCATGCCTAGGTAAGAGACTGAAGCCCTTAGCATATAGGATGCCCCGCCACACACATATAATATATACATATAAGGATATTCCACTCCTCACCTATATATTATCTGTTCTGTTTTCTTTTTAATAATATATTTAGTTCCAGAGCCATATTCCGGTCTTCATGATGCCAGGGGGTAGTTGCATTTATCTCTTTGTGTTAGATGCGTACTTTACTTTGCTTTTTAATCCATGTTTTGTATATTTGTATATCATTCTGAGGCCATGAGTTTTCCTGCTAATTCTCTCCTTGTATATTATTTCCTGAGAGTTATTGTTAGTCTACGTTGCTAGTTCCTATGTTGTTCCTGCTACTCTTTGCAGTGTCTATTTGCAGGTGTACTTCTCTCTCCCTTTACCTTTTCAACCTAAGGTCTTCTTTGCTCACATTTGTACATTTCTTCCGGCCCTCATTCAGTACATTCCATTCCCTAGACAGTAGCCCATTGTTTCTGTATTTTAAGCTGTGGTGCAGAAATCTAGATCCCCCTCTTAAAGACCAGCTACTCAGCCAGCTAGGCACTTTTTGAGTTAGTATTTCTCTTCTGAAGCCCTGATTTTTAGTTGGTAACACTGTTTTTTCTATGTACACAGATATACACATATATAAAATGAGAAAGTATGATTTGGGATTATGAAGGCCTGGGCAAGAAAATACACACACCAGTAGAATACCACCCACACACATACATACATACATATATATATATATATATATATATATAGATATATATATATATATATGTGTGTGTGTGTGTGTGTGTGTGTGTGTGTATGTATGTATTTCCTATGTCCTAATGACTTCAGTTTCTTGCCCATGCCTTCCTAATCCCTAGTCATACTTTCTAATTTTCTTCTGGAAGTATTTTTCCCTAACATGAATCATTACAAGTGGCTCTACGACTTGACAGGTCTGTAGAGGTCTTCAGTCATGGTTCATACACCTGCCCCAGGAAAGAAATAAATGCATTTTTTGTCTGTCAGTTTGAAAAATGGATGCCTTGGAACCCATAGTAGGCCAGAGGACCTTGCTGGCATAGGCCATGAAGGTTGATGTGCTTTGCTTATCTAGTTTCATGGCTTTGAATCACTGTGTATCTAACTCTACCTTGTATGGACCTGTCTTTTCAATCCAGGTATTCAAGTATTCCCCTGCCATGGTGCTGTAGACTGATAGTTCTCCTGGCAGAAGCTGTGTATTGCTTCAAAAGTCCACCCCAACCTTCTTGGATAACCACTAACCCACCCCTGGAAAGTTGTGATGTTCCCTACCATGTAAGGGATGGAGAAGGAACAGAAAAAGCCTTCTAGCTTCCTTTAAGCCACTGTGACACCACTAGATGTGTTTCCATTGTCCTTCCTGTCATTGACAGCTTTTAGTTTTCTGAATTCATGGTATTCTGAGATGAGCTTTTGTGTTAGTGAGCCGGTTGGAATCATTGAAAGTGTTGACTGATCATCCCAGGGTGATCTTCTTTGAGCACATTTTCTTTCT
Source organism: Trichosurus vulpecula (assembly GCF_011100635.1). Classification (NCBI taxonomy): domain Eukaryota; kingdom Metazoa; phylum Chordata; class Mammalia; order Diprotodontia; family Phalangeridae; genus Trichosurus; species Trichosurus vulpecula. The sequence continues at coordinate 17,301,630 of NC_050582.1, forward strand.
GCTGTGCCTGTTCTTTATATATCTACTCATGGAGTAACTCAGTGTGCTGCCTCTCCGAGAGAGTTGTAATATCTGAGCAATGTCTTTTTATCCACTTTGTTTTTCCACCGGACACTGATCTCAGCTCTGGCTATCATTACTTCTGTGGCATTGAGCAAGTCTCTTGACCTTTCTGTGTCTTATTTTTTTTCCACATGTAAAATGAGGGTATGATATATAACTACAAATACATATGGTTTATAAAAACTCTAGGTGATCTCTAAGATACTGAACTATGGCCTTATGATTTCTTCTGTGACTAGGGATCTTATGGAGGAAGCCCTGTCATTCTCCGCAGCTCCTACAATGTCATTGACAAAATGGTGCACTTGAGGAATCACATCATCAATACAGAATCCCTGTTATATTTGGACTCTGCATAGGACACCACCCACGACATTCAGGAATGATGCTGGAGGTACGTGCAGATCTTAATTTTATTTGACACTTGTTGTTGATACTCAAGATTGTTAAAGAAAACAACCTCCATGTTGGCGTGTCTCATTGGTTTTTATGATTCCAACATGTGTGGCTAATATCTTGTTTGAGGAGAACCTTTAAAATAGCCCTTTGTCCTGCTGAATCAAATACTTTTGTAAAGTGATCAGATAACAAATAGTAATCACTTTTCTTCTCCTGGTCCCTTCCATGACCTTTTGGCCACTTCTATGAATGGCAAGCTGTAATCCAAAGTAGAGGATCATGTGTGAAAGCCTATCAGTTCACTTCTTATCTTTAAGGCCATTGAGATAATTTTCATCAAGATTTCATAGAGATGAAAACTAGATAGCTTGGTAGTTGGTGATATCTCCTCAGTTACACTTAAAAATTATTTCCCATTCTTTAAGAATCTTTGATATAGGTCTTTAAATTGTTTTGAAAATTCATCCTTGTGTGCCTATAAATGTATAAATCCAACCACATGGATTTCCTTTGTATATTAGGTCAAGTTCAGCCACTCTTCCCAAATTCCTCCTCAAAGCATAGCTTCTTGATCACCTCCTGTCAGACCTGTTCTAAACTCCTTGATTATTAAGCCTCTTTCCCTTTAAAAATTACTTCGCATATGTTTTGTATGAGGTTTCATCCCTCAGGGGAATATAAGATCCTTGAGGGCAGGAATTGTGTGGTTTTGCCTTTGAATCTCCAGCCCCTAGCATAGTTCCTGAGACACCCTAGATGTTTAATAAATGTTGTTGAATTGAACTGTATTAGATTTTGTCACCAACCCTCTACATAGAAGGCCCATTATTGAGTTAGAAGGGTGGATCTCCTTTTGGTCATGATGAGAATAAATTACTATTGACGTGCTTATAGATCTGTTCAGTTTCTTATTTATTAGTTACCTTACAGTGTCTTGTACACTGATCAGGTTTGTCAGGATCACCTCACTCCAAACTCTGCAGGCTCTTTTCCCTTTCAATGGTGCATCATTGTTGTACAAGGTGATGCTACTGTTCCTTCTCATTTCCAAACCTTCATAACATTGCTCAGATGAACTTGTCCGTTACCTCATGCAGCCATAGCTGCCATTTCTTTTGGCTTTGCATGAGGATCAAGTGTTTACCGCCTGTAACAAACACTTAATTGTGGTGTCAGTTTTGCATAGATTAGAGCACCCTAAGAAATGACAAGTGTCAGTAGAGTTATTTTTGTGTGTTTTCCATTTTGGGGGAGTTGGCAGCTTATTTAAGCAGGGCAGATTGGCACAATTATATCTATATGCATGCAATACTTTCCCATCTTTTTCTTTCCTTCTAATGTGGTATTGATTTTTTACCTTTGCTAACCAGTCAGTGACCCGAGTGAACACAAATAGCTGACTCTGAACTCATTCTCAGCTGTACAACTAGTTTAGGTTTTTGTTCTATTCATGCAGAGTCTGTTTTATTTTTTGTCCAATTGTTGGATGCTCACAATACATTTCTTTATCTTCTGAAACAGGGGTTGACACAACTACTTCGGTTATCTTTGTGTTGGTCTCTTTGCGTATGTGGGTGGCATGGCAAGAGGGCCAAGTATTCCCCCACATGACGTTTCTTATTGTTTTTTGATGTGTAATGAAACCAGCTTCTTTGTTTGTCTTTTGAAAGAGAATCTAAGCTGCCCTTCCATTTAACTGAAATATCCTTGTGTTTGACCATGTCATTCCTCAAAGGCTACCTATTACCTCTAGGATCAAATGCAAACTACCTGAGTTTGAATCCAGCCTCAGGCACTTCATAGCTAGGTGACCTTGGGCAAGTCACTTAATCTTTATCAACCTAACTTTCCTCATCTGTGAAAAAGGAATGATGATGATGACGATGATGATGATGACGACGGCGATGACAATAACATCTCCCTTCTAGACTTGTTATGAGGACATATGTAGATCTTCAAGTATTGTAGAAATGTCAGTTACTAAACTCATCTGGTTGGCAAGCCCTTTACAACCCAGCTCTAAACTAACTTTTAGGACTTAGACTTGAATCCCCTTCACATACTCTTCAGGCCAGTCAAACTGACCTTTTTGTTTTCCTAGCAGAAAAGCAGCTCCTATTCCCTCCCCTTTGAAAAGTTCTTCTCCATGCCTACAAATCAACCAACAAGTACTTGTTAAATGCTTACTATTTGCCATGCATGGTGCTGAGTACTGGACATAAAAGGCAAAAGCTGAACAGTCCCTGCCTTCAAGAAGTTTGTACTTGAAGGGAGAAGAAAAATCTGTATGTTTATGTACATAATACATGTAAACATGTATGTATTATTGTTGTTCATTTGTTTTCAGTTGTGTCTGACACTTTTTGACCCCCTTTGGAGTTTTCTTGGTGAAGATACTAGAGGGGTTCGCCATTTGCTTCTGCAGCTCATTTTACAGATGGGAAAACTGAGGTAAACAGAGTTAAGTGACTTGCTCCAGGTCACATAGCTAGTAAGTGTCTGAGAACAGATTTGAACTCAGGAAGATGAGTCTTCCTAACTCCAGGCCTGGACATGTATAAATATATACCTATTTGCATGTGTGTGTATACACACACATTCACACACATGTTTCTGCAAAATGTTTAAAACAGATTCAAGGTTACCTCTTGGTGTATGTGGGGAGAGGTACTAGAAACTTGGGGAGAGCTGAAAATAAGAAAGGCCTCATCCAGGAGGTGATGCATGAGCTGCATCTAGGAGAGCCCAGATTCCAAGAAGCAGAGGTAAAAGATGCCATTCCCAGCATGGGAGCTTAATGGGACAAAAACGCGGAGACGGAAGGTTTGGAGTGAGTGCTGAAGAATAAGGCTGGGATGTCTTCTCTCCTAACCTCAGCCTCTTAGAATGCCTTGTTTCTGTCAAACCTCAACTCCTATATCACCTCCTATATGAGGCCTTTCCTTGACCATCACCCCAGAATTTCCTTGCATGTACTTTGCATATATTTTGTGTGTATTTATATTGTGTGTGCTTATGGATACATGTTATCTTCCCATTTAGAACACAAGCTTTTTGAGGACCAGGATTGTTTCTTTTTTATCATTGTATGCATTGCATCTATCACAGTGCCTGGCACATAGGCAATAAATAAACACTTACTGATGGATTCTCGTGTCTTTTATAGATTTATATTGAGATAGTGAGGCTTTTCAATGGTTGAAGTATGGCCCAGAGTGAAGCGATCTTTTTTTTTTGCAGCTGATAGACATAAATAATAGAAATATAATCTAAAGGTCTAGGAGACAACGACCTTGCTTCCTTTCCATAGCTTTTGTTCTGGCTTGAATTCATGTGCATGCTCTTGCTAAACCAGAGAGGATCTTGAGAATGAAGTATTTTTGTTTGTTTGATTGCCTTGTTAGAGCCTGATTGAAATGGGTTTGGGGGGCATAGGATTCCCATAAAGGGTTAATTGACAGTTACAAGGAAATTCTAACCATAAGTTTGATAGTTTCCTGGGATAGTGGACTGTATTCAGCCTCAGAAAACAGAAGTCAAAAGGAAAAGCTTAGGAACACATTGTCTGACTTTTGGTTGTTTCATCCTTAGCTGAGTGTGGTACCTCATAGCTTGCATTATGCCTAAAGAGCTTTCAACCTGACCCATTCAGGGAGAGCCCTTATAGTCATTTTACACTGCCTATTAGCCAAGATGGCCAATAAGGTGGCCTGCTGAAAGGATTACATCTGAAAGGGGCTGGTAGCAGAAAGAAGCTTATGAGAGCTACTTATAAGACCACCAGAAATGTCCAGGTGAGATGACATGATGCTCAAACAGAGAGTTAGACCACACTCTCAACCAAGATGTCCTAATGGCTCCATTATTACAAAAGCAAGCAAAGATGGGCAGAGAACATCAGTGGCCTTTGAGCGTGGGATATGTTGAGTTATTCTGGACATGCTTGTGCCTTCTACATGCACTGGGTGACCACATGCATCCCTGATTTGTGTCTCTTTATATATGTCCTATGGTAACATGTATTCTGTGGTCACACATCTTCCACGTGTGTGCCCTGGTATCATGTCTTCTCTACATTTATGGTGGTATGGTAACCTGTGAGAAAGTTTATTCTAATTGCTCCAAAGAGGACTTTTCTCTTATCGTTTGATTTGCTATGTTGTTGGAGGAAATGTTTTTGTTTGAATTAATATGTCCTGGGTGGCTGATTAAACATAAATTGGTGAGGGCTTGTTGATGTCGTATTTTAGTAGATTATGATTCATAGAATGTTCTGACCATTGGGTAGCATTCTCAGTTGACCCAAGCATGAGCGGGAATATGATAAGGGCTACAGAGGGGACATCTATACAGATGTAGTTCAGATATATGTAAGCCTGTTGATCATTAGTCAAAGATGTCACATTTAAAGTACCAAAGGTTAAATGCATGTTTAATTGTAAGAGAATAAACATTTAATAAAACGCCTGGTGATTGGTCCAAAATGAAGCTCATCCCATAGATTTGCCAGTTCCATTCCTGAGGCTCTTATTACAGCCCACTTTTACTTTTACTATATGGGTAAGATTCCCTTCCAAGAATCTTAATTTGTCTTTGTTGCTTTCCATGAGGTATAATAACAGCAGCTCACATTTATGTTTTACACCAGGTTCTCCTTTTCTCCTGCTCTTTCGGTAGAAATTCAATTCAGAAGCAAGTCATTCGACTTTAGCCTCCTCCAACTCTCTTTTTTCCAACTTGGAGCCCCAGCTAGGGAAGGGACCTCAGGTAATCCAGTCCAGGACTTCTTAAACTTTTTCCACTCATGACCCCTTAAGCGCTTCTAGTGACCCACAGTTTAAGAAGATCTGATTCTAGTCCAGTGTGTGCCAGAGTGGTAATCTGCTCTACTGCATCCCTCATAAGTGGCCATCTCCCCTCTGCTTGAAGACTTGCAATGAGAATGAACTCCCTAGGAGGGATAGTAGTATTGTGGTAAGCACACTGGATTTGAAGGCAGGAAACCTGGGTCCAAATTCTGTCTTTACCACTCATTCAGTTGTTTCTGTCATGTCCAACTCTTTATGACCCCATTTAGAGTTCTTTTGGCAAAGATACTGGAATGGTTTACCATGTTCTTTTCCAGCGCACTTTATAGCTGAGGAAGCTGACGCAAGCAGGGTTAAGTGACTTAACCAGAGTCACACAGCTAGTAAGTATCTGAGGCCAGATTTGAAGTTGGAAATATGAATCTTCCTGACTCCAGGCCTGGTATTCTATCCACTGCAGTGCCCCCTAGCTGCCCACTTTACCACCTACTACCTGTATAATTTTGGGCAAATTACTTATTCTCTCTGAGTCTCATTCTTCCTCTATAAAATCAAAACGTAATACCTGATGACTTAGAGCCCCGCCCACTCTTTGTTTTACTTTGTCCCTTGTTCTCCTCTGAGCATGCTCTAGAATGCTCCATATTGGCAATATCCTTCACTAAATGTTGTATCCCAGATCCTAATAGAATCCTCTAGATTTGGACTCAACAAGGTAGAGCATAGCAGGACTATGACCTACCTTGTTCTCAACATTTCATCTCTTAAGATCTCATTAGTTTTTGTGGCTGCCATGTAGCATTGATGACTGGTATTGACCTTGCCATCCACTAAAACCTTCATCTCCTTTTCACTTGATGCATTGTCTACCAATGTCTCCCTGTCCTCTACTTGGGCAGTTGATTTGTTGAACCAAAGTGTGAGATTCTAAATTTATCCCTCTTAAATTTCATCACATTGGAATCCCTTGATCATCAGCCCATCTGGACTTGTGAGATCTTTTTGGATTCCACTTCTGTCATCCATTGTGTTAGCTATCTTTCTCAGCACTGTGGGTGGATGGGCTCAGTGAAAATGCAAGTACTGCTATTACTGTCCATCTGCTTGGGGATGAGAGGGCTGGCAAGCATTATGTATGCGTAGGCTGCATGTGCACAGAAGCAATGATGTTTGACTGCAATTAGAGTATGTGCCAAGAAGACTCTACCACCAGTGTAACGTACATAATGAATTACATAGCACCATCCTATACCGCTTGGAGAGATTAAAGCTACTTTGTCATTAAATTAAAACAATTGTCCTTTAATAATTCTAGGAGACATAATTGAGCCTGATATTGCTTTCTGGGAATACATTGTTCATGCATGCCACATGAATGAAAATTGCTGGCCTGACTGCTCTGGAGACAGAGGCCATTTGCTATAGAGAATACTCTGAGGTCCTGGATCAGTTCTAAAACCACTCTCAGAAAAAGAAATGTCAAATAATTCCCTGCATTAGGATTTAGGGGAGGGGGGAGGGGAAGGGCTTCAGACTTGATGTCATTCTGATGGTGAATGACAGTTGGGAGGTTTTCTTCGATTCTGTGCCTAGGGCTAAGCCATAGCACCTTTTCACTCCTTCTTTGCCTTGGAAATACAATGAGCTATCTCTCCACCTGCTGTTCCCATTGCTGTATAAACCACTCACTCAGAAAACTGGTTTTTATTGCTACTGAGAAGCAGCATGGTAGAGGAAATAGAATGCTAGACTTGGAGTAGGGAACACTTGGGTTCATATCGTAGCTCTTTCATTCACTATTTAGTTGACTTTGTAAAATCTCTTCAACTGTTGACCCTCTGTTTTCTCATCTGGAATATGGGGCTAACAGGAATATCAATCTCAACAGGATAATGTGTTAAAGCACACTGCAGACTTTAAGAATGTCAGTTCCTAAACCTAAAGGTTCTCGTGGCATGGTATCGTCATCATTTTCTTACTACATCTCTGATGGTTTCTCTGTTACCTTACTTGGCTTTATTCTTATTAAAGATGGATGAATTTGCTTCCTCTAGGATAGAATTCGATCTCTTAAGATCAGCTGGAAGGGATCTTTAGAGGTCATCTAGTTCAACTTCCTTTTTTATTATTGAGAGAACTCAGGTCTACAGAAGTTAAGTGACTTGCCCAAGGTCACACAGGTGTGGCAGAGCTCGGATTTGAACCCAGGTCCTAAGACTCCAAATCCTGTTCTCTTTCCACTGTGCCTTGCTGCCTTCCTCTAAGTACATTATAACTCCCAATGTAAGCCAGAGGCTAGAAGGCTAGATAATAAGAGCGTCCCTGACTTTGGTTTGGGTATGTTGTAGAGGAAGCAACCTAATGGTTGTTTAGCCTGCAAATCCTGACCTTTAGCTCTTAGTACCAAATGTCACATCGAATCCAGAAATGTATGACTACCTTGCAGCAACACTTAAAAGAGCCGGGATTTTGTCAGTGAGATTGGTCTCTCTGTCAACGTAGATCGCAGCCCTTCTCCATCTTAGTAGACAGTCTCATCACCTGGTGATCTACCTCTGTCCATGGTACTTTTAGCACTAACTGCATTTTCTTACATTCTCATTCTTTTAAAATGGAGACTTGAAACACACCCAGGTAGCTCAAGTAATTAATCAGAACTCTTATTCTCTTACCCTTCTGAATAACTTACTGTCCATTGTTACTGTGGTTATCCCAGTGCGAGCTGCCAGTTTCTAAACTCTGCCCAGTTTTGCATGGGATTCTGATTTGATTGTAACTATGCTGATTTGTAAACCTGAAGATGTTTTGTTCTGTTTGAATAATGATAAGTCACATTTATTTAGTGCTGTAAAGTTTACACAAAATTGCCTTAAACCAACGTTTTGAGAGAGTTAGTGCAAGGATCATCTTAATACGCCAAACAGATACGTCATCTGCTTCCTTCAGAAGTCCCCTCCAGTGATGCAGATTGAAACCTATCCATGCCTTCACTCCTTGTGCTAGTCTTGCCTCATATTGCTATGATCTGGTGACAGGAGGCCCACCTATGGTGCTGGAAGCCTTCCAAGAAGTTCTGGAAGAGATGATCTGGTGAAGGTCAGGAAAGACTGATGGATAGCTAGAGGTAGATGGCTCCATTGGTACCCTTGCAATATCAGAAGTAGTATAGACAAGGAAACTGAGTCTCATAGGGGTGAGTGACTTGCCCAAGGACACACAGCTAGTAAATACTGAAGTCAGTATTTGAATCCAGGTGTCTCCTCATTCCATGCATGGCACCATTTCCACTGTACCGCATCACCTTTGAAACAGAAATTTCATTAGTCTTGTGAAAAATCTGTAAATATCTTGGGAGGTGATCTGTGTTTTGGGCTGGAACCACTTGCCATATTGTACATAATTATAAATGTGAATAGTGTGAATTTGAATACATGTGACTGCTTTACAGAATTCGTTATTTGTGCTAATTGGGACCTAGCTATAAATTCCCTGCATTTGGGATGGAGCTATCCAGCAGCAACCTTAAGGGATGGTGGGCTGTGCTGTACTGTGTGGCATAATTTTTTTTGACAGAATTGTGATCTCATCAGTGTAGAGAACACACAGCACGCAAATTCTTTCCGCCAATGTAAATAATATTGATAATAATAATAATAGCTATCAACAGCCCTCAGAGGTAGGTGCTATTATTATCCCCATTTTACAGATGAGGAAACTGAGGCAGACAGAGGTTAAGTGGGTCATATAGCCATGACATGTCTGAAGCCAGATTGAACTTTCTGACTCCAGACCCAGTGCTCTATCCACTGGACCACCTGGCTAGCTCTGTAGGAACTCTTCTGCCGTTTGTAGTTTGAGTTTCCTGGTGCACTGAGAGCTTACATGCCTTTCCTGAGGTTATGTAAGTAATAGGTCTGTCAGAAGCAAGACTTGGGCCTAGAAGGCTGGCTCTGTGCTCCTGTGTTTTGCTGCTTCTTTAGGAAGCATCGAATATGTTTCAGTGGATAGAATATGCCCATGTGTGGGCAGACGTGTCTTTTCCACCATGTACTTACCATTGGTTAGTTTTTGAGGACTAAGGAAATATTCCTATTTGTGGTTGTTTGTATTGTTATTAAGGTATTAAATTCATTGAGTAATATCAAATAAATTAAAATATTAAATTAATATGTGCTTGTGAAACAACAAGAGCTAGTATATAGGGCTACTCTCGATATATCATCTTGTTTTATCCTCCCAATAGCCCAGTGAGATAGGTGCCATTTTTTAGTAGAGGGGGGAGACCAGAGTTGTGATTTTATTGATACAGGAAATCCTTTTATTTTATTATACCCATTTTACACATGAGGACACTGAGAATTAAGAAATGAAGTGATTTGTCTAAAGTCATGCAGCTAGTGTCAGAGACAGGATTTGAACCCGTGTCTTCCAGTCTCCAAATCCATTGTTCTTTCCTTTGAGCCTGGGTGCCCCTTCAGATAACTCTGTTAAAAGGCAAACATTACCACAATTGGAAATGTACTGACAGCGGTTTGTACTCTGCATAGGTCTTAACAAAAGTTAGTTGAATTAGTGAGTTAGGCCACTGCTGGCCCTGCCCATTTTAGCATAAATTAGTTTATCAGCTAGGCAGTTACCTAAAAGACTGAGGGCCTGAGATACTGGAGGCAGCACTTGATATGGGGAAAGTGGTTAACTCAGAAGCCCATCCTGGGTCAGATGGCACCTTGGGGGCCACGGAGAAATGTGAGAACTTTGGAGACCTATGGGAAGAGGAGGCAGGAGGGCGAGGTGCCACAGTGATGGGGAAAGGAAGGAGAAGAAGTAGAATGAAAAGAATCAGAACAAATTCTACCCATTGCCCACTTTTGCCCAGGGCTAACTATCCAGTGAGATGCCTCATGCTGGCGCTGTGCCCACGAGCCTTCCGAGTTGAATTCAATATACTACACATTTTGAAGCAAAAGGAAAACTCTCACATGTTCTGAAGGGAAACCATTGTTCTTGGTGGCTGGCTTCCCAGTTTCCCATTTTAATATGTTTGCCTGCTACTTGTCAGTTCATAGTTCTACTTATAGGTCAACTGCTTCTTCCTATTTATACATACTCCTGGTGGCGGTGGATTTATGTTAAGTTGTTACCACATCAAATGCCAGAAATCATGTTTCATTCATAAAAATGATAAAATTGCCCACGTTTTCTATCCCTAGCACTACCCCCTTCCTTCTGGTAGCACTTACCAGAAAGTTAAGCTCACTGCTTTGTTTTCGAGTTTGGTTAACAGTTAGCCAGCCAATACACCGAGGTCCTATGTTTCAGGCACAAATAAATCAAGACTCAGGACTTGGCTCTGTCCCACAGGTTTGCTTGGCCTGTGGAGTGAGGACCAGCCCTCTTGCCAAGAGACAGGTGAAATGGGTCTCTGCCTTCCCTTGAAATGCCTGACCCTCCATTCTTGGTATCAAATCCTTCCTCTCCCTGGGCACAGCAGAGAGTGCTGGGCTTGAGTTCAAGAAGACTTGCTCTTTTGTGAACCAGGGCTAGTCATTTCACCTCAGTGAGACTCAGTTTCCCTATCAGTAAAACGTTGAAGCATTACCTGTGCTGTGTTCTGCATGACGCTTTGTGGATAAAATTAAATCATGTGTGTGCTTTGCCTATCTTAAAACACTGTAGAAATGCCAGCTCACACTATGGTCAGGAGGAGGGCTGCTCAGCTACAACCTGTGTCCCGTGCAGTGGTACATGTGGCACCCCAGATGCCTTTGCGGGCTCACTGATGCCTCATTCTCTCATTTCCCTATACACTTCCTTGAGATTAGAAGCAGTTTCTTTGTAAGTTACTTACCCACTAGAAAAGAGGGAAGGCAGCACAGCCTGGTGAAATCAGCACTGACTTTGGGTTCTTGTTCTGTTATGCGTTCACAGGAGAATAGAGCTAAAAGAAGCCTTAGAACCCATCTCCGCCAACCTTCTCATTTTACAGGTGAGGGAAATGAGCACAGAGAAGGGAAGACTTCCCCAGGGGTACACAGAGTACACTAACTAGCGTCAATAGTTCAAAAATCCATGATTTCCTTTTTGTTGGTATTGCCTCTGAGGATGGAGATCGCACCCAATCCGTGACTTGATAGCTAGTCTTCCAGAGTTGTTGCAACTGAAAAATTAATCACCCCCAAAACAGAATAAATAAGAGCAGAAAAATATTTGGCCCACTCAATCATCTATTCTAATTTTCACAGAATTGCTTTGAGGTTATGCACTATACCCCTGGCCCAGACCAGAAGTAAGGCCTGTGGCTTGTAGAGGATTTCATAGTATGGACTGAAAGTCTCCAGAGTCAAGACTAGAGTAGAGGTTTCAGCTGGGCTGTTGCAGTATGGCCAGTGGGGTGGAGGAAGCAGGGGCAGTCAGAGGCCAGGGATCCAGCCTTAGAATTGAAAAGGCCCAGGAAGTAGTGATGCAGAGGAGCTGAGGTCACCATGACACAGGTGAAATGAGCAGAAGTGATAGTATCTGAGGAGAAAGCTTAAAAACAGAAAAAGCAAAATAAAGTGAATTGAAACCCTCTGTCAGCAAAACAATGAAGTCTAAGGGGCCAGTTGTGGGGGAGGTACAAAGTTTAGGAATCCAGAGTTTTGGGCACTCTGTGTCCTTGCACAGGTAGGATGGCGTAGTAAGAAGAACATTGGATTTGGCAGCAAAGTACTTGGATGCATTATTCCCTGGGAGTCCTTGGACAAGTCATTTAGCAGAACTCCATAATTCCTAAGGTCTCTGCCAGCTCTAAATCTGTGGTTCTAAGCCATAAAGCATTACAGAATTGTGATTTATAGCTGCAGTTTTCTCATCTGTAAAGTGGGATAATAATAGTTGATGTGAGGATAAAGTGAGATTAAATATTTAAAGCATTATATAAATATTTGCTATTATTATTTAGCATCTGTAAAATGAGCTGGAGAAGGAGATGGCAAACTGCTCCAGTATCTCTGCCAAGAAAACCCCAAATGGGGTCACAAGGAGTTGGACACGACTGAAACAATTGAACAACAGCAAAATTATTATTGGTGATAAGCGCTAAGAACAGGGAGAAGTTTGATCTGCTATATTCCCGATCCTTTTGATATACGTGAGAGTTTTAAGCCTGGCCAGTGGCTTCTTCCACAGACTCCTCATCCAAATAGCTATTACCATTGCTGATGCCCTCATTCCCTGTGGATTCCATGTGCCATTGGCTAGGTTGTCACAACCATTTGTACCCTTGTAATTCACCTGCCTCTCCCTTTCTGTGTGTTAGAAGACATTAGTTTTAGAAGTGGTTGGGATATCGAAGGCCATGTAGTCTATCCCTCTTATTTTACAGGAGAGAAAATTGAGGCCCAGAGGGGATTAGTGGCTTGGTAATCAGGGCCATGATTTGAAAGAGCACCATCTGACCACAGACCCAGTGATCTTTCCACTGTGCCATGGTTCCCATTCATCTGAGAAGGGGCAGTACTTCCTTTGCCCTCTTTGGCTCATACACTCCTTCACCCTACAAAATTAAACCAGAAAGACAGATCCAGGAATAAGACCAAGATGGTGTGCCCTCCAAAGACACAATGAAATGAAGGGCTTTCTAGGTCGGCCGGAGACATCTGCTCCCCTTCCATAAATAAATTTACTAGTTGCATCATTTTGAACTCATAAGCATGACTTGCCAGGCGATGACAAAAAGTACCCAGACAACTTCTGTAATGCATAAAGAATTAAAGGAGTTTCATGATATGCATAGGGGAAAAAAAGAACTTCTAATGAATTTTGCAACGAGAGGCATGAAATAACCATGGGGACCTAGACTTTGAAGCTGCTAAAGGGGATTCAGGGAAATAATTTATGTTAACTATTGCCTGTGAAAGGAGTACTATTGAACCCAAGCTTTAATGCAGATGAAAGGGGACGGCTGTGAGTTTTCTCTGTCCTCTTAAGCTGTCTGGCCTAAAAGTGTGTTTAAAAATGACTTGCTTTTGTTAACTCATTAAATGATGAGGGAAACCATGGCTTTGGAGATAAAGGGCTAGACTTTGAGTCACAAAAACCTGGGTCCCAGACCCCCCTCTGATATAGACTCCTAAGCGGGGACCAGTCTCTTAACCTCTTAGGGCCTCAGGAAATGCACAAAACCAATAAATTACAACAACAGACCTGTATTAGTCGGGGGAGTTTCCTGCACCAATGAAATCACAGATCCAGACCATACACCCCTTCCCCCCAAATCAGATGCTAATGATTTTGCTAAATTTCTGGTTAGAGCCATACTCTAGAATGAGGAAGTTTACCAAACCTTGAAATAGGAACATAATGTGATAGGCCAAGACTTGTACTCGCCATTCATTTGGCATCATTCACTACTGATGAAAAACTCTTCGTCTTCTGTCAGTTAACGGCAAGGGGGAAAGAAAGTCTTCCCTTGATATGTCAAAATAATGTTTCCATTCATTTAAGAGGGTGGAAGGTTTGGGGGATTTTTTTTGAAAGTTCATCCTAATGATTTTAAATGCATAACTTCTCAGACCACCCACAGCCAAACAGATAGCAGTGTCACAGGCCAGCTTCATAAATATAAAATTTATGACAGAATGTCAAATGTTATACATAGCTCAGTGGAGCAGATGAAGATAAATGCAATTCAGTTGTGTTGGCTTTCTGCTGCTGCCTTCCTGACAATTTGTTGTCTCTGTTTTGTTATGATAAAGCATTACCGTACTCGGGCAACTTTCCCCTCTGTATCTGGGCAAATTTGTCATGAAGCCATCATTTCCCACAATCCCCTTCCCTTTCATGAATATACATTTTTTCTGGAAGAAAATCTGCGGGAGGAAAGATGAATCCATCATACCAAGTTTCTTTGTCATATGTTACATTTCAAATGTTTCAATTATTGCTGACTGTATTTTTTGGAATAAAAGAAAAAAAGTAATTACTTTTTGCAGCATGGAATTGTATACCATTATTGAAGAATGAAACAAACCTTAACAGAGTTTTGCCATCTTTTCCCCTTCAAATATCAATAGAGCAGAATAGAGTTATTGGCAAGTCCTTTTGACCAAAAGACCCGGGTTCTAGTCTCAGTCATGCATTTGCCAACTGTAGGAGCTGGAGCAGCAATTCAGGGACCCAGTTTCTTCCCTTGGAAAAAGGAAGGGGCTGTAGTAAGTTATCTGTAAACCCTCTTCTAGCTTGAAATGCCTGTTAACCTTGGAAATCTCTGAATATTTGAATTGAGGGATGGCCTTTGAAGAGGCATTGCAGGGTGGATTGGATTTGGCATCAGAGAACTTGGGGAAGGCACTGAAGAGCTTTGTGCCTCACTTTCTCCATCTGGAAAAGGAAGGGGTGGGACGCCAAGTTTTCTTGCAGTTTGTAATGAGCCTATGAGAGACTTACAGGCAATAAAGGAGATGCTGTTCCCCACACTGGATAGTAAATGTCTGAATTTCATTGACCCATGAGGTCATAGAGGCATAAAGCATACATGGCTTCCTTCATGGTTTAGATAAAACTTTTGGTAGCACACATGGAGGCACATCTTGGAAAATGAGTTAAAACAGGTTGAGGGTAACCAACAGGCCTCAAACCCATCGTTTAGAGGGATGCCTACCCCAAGCACGTGAAGACTCTCCCTGCTGAAATGGGCAGATACAAGCAATGGCCATGAAGATGGCTGAAGCAGGCAGTCTGGAGCATTTGGAAGATGGTCAGACATCGAAGATGCCAAAGTTATCCACCGCATCCCAGGCCATCGCCAGTCATCTTAACTTTAGTCCTGCCACAGGACTTCGATGATTCTGGGAGAGTGAGGCTGACAACTTTTGACAATCTGCCTCAGTGAAATCCAATTCACGTGCAAGCGAAGACATCACCTATGATGTCAGTGGTCCTCTTTGAAGGACAAACAACAGCAAAAAACAACTTGCTAATAGAAACAAGAATGTCTAGGTTGATGAATTCTGGCAGCTAGGTTGCTCAGTGGATAGCAGTGGACCTGGAATCAGGAAGATTTGTGTTCAAATATGGCCTTAGACACTTACTAGCTGTGTGACTCTGGGCCAGTCATTTAGCCTCTGGCTGCCTCAGTTTTTACCACTGTAAAAAGGGATAATAATAGCACCTCCCTCACAGAGTTGTTTTGAGGATCAAATGAGATAATATATGTATAGTGCTTAGCACATAGCACCTAGCATGTAGTAGGCCTTCAATAAATAGTTATTCCCTTCCCCTTCCTTTACCCTTTGAATTTGATGTCAAAGATGGCTGTCCTCTGACATCGCTATCGGAGATAGAAATGCTGAGCTAGCTAGACCATGGGATGAACCCAGTGTCTTGTTTTAAATATTTGATTTATTAGAGAAAGTTTATGATTTGAGACTTTTGCCAGTACATTGAATAGGAGAAAATGAGTTGCCTAGAGCTGCAAGGAATTCCATTTTCCTTGATGAATTCAGTGTGCTATCATGGTAATAGTACTGATTCAAGAAGGCCCTCTTGGTTGATTGATTGCTTTGTAATGCCTGAGAGCTCTCCTGGTGCCCCTGTGGTTTGGGAATCCACCATTTTAGAGGAGAAAGCCAGCTGGAGAGATCAATCAGAAGAAATTCAGTGAAAGATTCTTAGTGAGAGCCTTCTTTTAAAGAACCCTAGAATGTACAGGTTCCAGAGCCTCCTTCAGCATCCAGTAGAAATAGGGCCACCTTAAAAAAGATTAATATTGTGATTACAACAGAAAAGGGGGGATCATAGCTTAAAAAATATTAGAGATGGATGGAGGAAAATATAAACCTAACTTTCATGACTTTGAATGTGAATGGATTAAATAATAAAATTAACAAAAATAACAGATTTGGGGGAAAATAAAACTCTACAATTGAGAAACATTTAGTAAACATATACACAAAATAAACCTGAAGGGATAGAAAAAAATGTATTATGTATCAGGTGACTCCAAAAATGCAGGAGCTGTAATCATGCTATCTGATAAAGCAAAAATAAACATTCAAAAAATAAGAGATAAACAGGGAAACTGTATTATGTTGAAAGGAATGATAAAGAGCTAACCAGTATCAGTAATAAGCTTATACGCTCCAAATACCTTAGCATCCAAATTCATAAAGCAAATATTATCTGAGATACAAAGAGTCATAGACAGTAACTCAATAGTGGAAGAGACTCCAGTATCATTTTCTCAATTTTGGATCAGTCTAATAGAAAGATAAATTAAAGGGAAAATATGGAACTGAACAAATTCCATGAGAAACTAGGGTTAAACGGCTTATGGCATCTTCTAAATGGAACAGCAAAAGAATTTCCATATTTCTCTCTAGCTCATTGAGCTTTTACAAAACTTGACACTGTTCCAGGGCATAGAAATATTACAAACAAATGTTAAAAAGGCAGAAATAGCTAATACATCATTTACAGACCATAATGAAATAAAATGGTAATTATTTCAAGGCCCATAAACAAAAGATACAGATACAAATATAGATTTAACAATGAAGTCGTAAATAATGAGTAGGTCAAAGAAGAATTCATAGAAACAACAATTAATTAAAAGAAAATGATAATGAGGAAACAACATATCTAACTAAATTGCTGAGATGAAGCTAAAGCAGTTCTCGGGAAAAATCATATCCTTACAAACATGCATTAACAAAATAAAAAAGAATTAATAAACTGAATATGCATTAAAAATAAAAGTGTAACAAATAAACTTAAATTAGGAAAAAATAGGCTATATTAAAAATTAGAGGGGAAATAGATAAGTTAGAAGCAACCTGTCGAAGTGATAAATAAAACTGACAGCTGATTCTTTGAAAACACTAATAAAATAGATAAACCCTTAGCTAGTCTGATTAAAAAGAAGAGAACAGAAAATCAAATCAATAAAATAACATGTGAGCAAGGTGAAATCAGAGCAAAGAAATTTCAAAAATAACCCAACATACTGTGTACAATTACATGTTAACAAGACTGGCAACATAAAAGAAGTAAAGTAATGCATTCAAAAATATAAAATGCCCAAATTATCAGAATACCAGATTGAGATCTTAAATAACCCAGTTTCAGAACTACCAAAGACAAAAAAATTCTGGTCCTCAGGATTCACAGGACAATGCTATCAAACTTTTAAAGAACGGTTAGTACCCATACTTCCTGGGCAGCTAAGTGGCTCAGTGGATAGAACACCTGGCCTGAAGTCGGAAGGACTCATCTTCCTGAATTCAAATCTGGCCTCAGACAGTTACTAGCTGTGTGACCCTGGGAAAGTCACTTAAACCTGGTTGCCTCTGTTTCTTCATGTGTAAAATGAGATAGAAAAGGAAATGGCAAACCATTCCAGTATCTTTGCCAAGAAAGCCCCAAATGGAGTCATAATGAGTTGGATGTGACTGATACAACTGAACAACAAAGCCTATACTTCACAAATTATTCTCAAAAATGGGAAAGCAGCCTATCAAAATCTTTTTTATGAGACAAATGTAGTACTAATACCTAAACCAGAGAAAGATAAAGCACAGAAAGAAAACTAAAGGCCAATGTCATTGATGAATGATGACTTGAAAATTTTAAACACAATCCTATGAAACAGACTACAACAATTTATCCAAGAAGTCATTAATTGTGACCAAGTGGGATTCATGCCAGAGATTAAAGGATGATTTGGCATTAGGAAAACAATCAACCCAATTAATCGTATTCAAAATCAAATCATGCCAAACCACATGGTCATCTCAATAGATGCAGAAAAAGCCTCTGACAAAGTGTAACACTCTTTTGTACTAAAATCACTACAGAGAATAAGCATAGAGGCACTTTTAAAAATATCACTAAAAGTATCCATGTAAAACCAAAAGCAAACATCATATGCAATAGGGATATATTTGGACCTTTTTCCAGTAAATATGGGAGTACAGGAAGGATGACCACTATTCCTACCATTGTGATATAGCTCTGGAATTGCTAGCAAAAGCAGTAAAACGAGAAATAAATTAAAGCAGTTGTTGTCATTCAGTTGTTTCTGTTGTGTTGACTCTTCATGACCTCATTTGGGCTTTTCTTGGCAAAGATGCTGGAGCAGTTTGTCATTTCCTCCTCCAGCTCATTTTATAGATGAGGAAACTGAGGCAAACAGGGTAAAGTGACTTGTGCAGGGTCATGCAGCTAGTCAGTGTCTGAGACTGGATTCAGACTCAGGAAGGTCCAAGACTCTCTCCACTATGCCACATAGCTACCTATTTTAAAGGCATAAAGATAGGTAAAGAACAGGTAAAACTATCCTGCTATGCTGACATGATGGTATCCTTAGAAAATCATAGAAAAGATGCTAATAGATAGACTAATCGATAGCTTCAGCAATAAGAAGTGATGATAGAAAAGGAAATTGCATTCCAAATAATTACAAAATGCTTTAAATATCTACGATCAACCTACCAAAGCATACAAAAGATTGGATAAATTCAATTACAAAGTAGTTCATAAAGGAAAAAAAAAACTTAAATAGCTGGAGGAATATTTAGTGTTCATGGCTAGGCCATGCGAATATAATAAAAATAACAATATTACCAAACTTAATTTACACTTTTAATGCTATGCCAATGAAATTCCCTAAGGGGATATTTAGTAGAACTTGAAAAAATAATAAGAAAATTCATTTGGAAAAACAAAAGATCTGGAATATCAGGGAAAATGATGAAAAGAAGTAAGGATAAAGCTAGAATAGCCCTTCCAGACCTCACACTATATTATACAGTAACAGTCATCAAAACCATCTGGTATTGGTTAAAGAAGAAAGAGAGATCAATGGAACCATCTAGACAAGGGGAGATTCAGGAACAGTAGAATTCAGTAACCCAGTGTTTGATAAAGTGGAACACACAAGTTACCTAGGAAAAAACTCTCTATTTGAGAAAAGCTGCTGAGAAAAATGGAAAGCAGCCTGGCAGATCAGGTGTAGACCAAAACCTTACAGCATATTCCAAAATGCATTCTAAATGGACACATAGCCTTAATAGTAAAAATCGTACTATTAAAGAAATAGAAGACAAACAGATCATATAGCTCTCACAGCTATGGGTAAATATATTCTTAAGCAAACAGCAGACAAAGGCAATTGCAAAAGATAAAATGGTTAATTCTGATTGCTTGAAACTGAAAAGTTTCTGCATAGAAGGCATTAATGCATTGATGATAAGAAGAAAAGTTGATGAAAAGGGGAAAATCTTCATATCAAATTTCTTTGATGAGGGTTTGGTATCCAAAATATAGAAATGATAAGTATATGAGGCTAATAGCCGTTCCCCCGATAAATAAATGGCCAGAAGCTATAAACAAACAGTTCTCAAAAGAATTGCAAACCACATGAAAGAAGGTTACAAGTCGCTAATAATAGGACAAATGTAAATCAAAACAACCCTGAGGTTTTACCTCACACTCTGCAAATTGGCAACAGTGACCAAAAATGGCAACAGTCAATGTTGGAGAGGTCATGCGGTGATGGGCGCACTACTACATTGTTGCTGGAGCTGTGAAAATTGTACAACCATTTTGTAACACAATTTGGCAGCATAAAGTGACTAAAATGTCCATACCCTTTGAATCACAGCTGCTATTTGCTGGGTTTATGCCTCAAGGAAACCATTGATAAGAAGAAAGTCCCGATATAACCAAAATATTACACTAGCATCTAGTATGACAGCAGAGAATTGGAAATAAAAAAGATGCCAATTGATTAGGGAATGGCTAAACAAATTGTGGTATATGAATGTGATAGAACAGGGCTGTCCAAAATGCGGCCCGTGGACCACATGCAGCCTGCCTACAAGCATAGAAATTTACATAAATGCTTTAGTAAACGAAGCCGAGCTACTGCAGAGCTCTCACTAAAATGGCAAATCAAAATATATTGTATATTATTTCAATAAAAACGTAAGGTTGAACAGCCCTGTGATAGAATGTTATTGGTCCGTAAGAAATTATGTGTGTGATGAATACAGAGAAACATGGAAAGAGCTCTATGAACTGATGCAGGGCAAAATAAGCAAAGCCAAGAAAACTCTATATAGAGTAACTATAGCAAGATAAATGAAAAGAATACTTATACACTGAAAAATCAAATGTAAATGCAATGATTATATGCCATGATTTAAAAAATTAAGCAGGACTCAGTTGTTGAAGAGATATGAAAGGAAACTACCACCACCACTCCTTTTTGGAGGTGAGAAATTCATAGGGGTTATACATTGTGTATGTTTTTAAACTTTTTCCATATATTGATCAGTTGTGCTGATAAACTTTTCCTCTCTTAAAAATATAATTTGTTATTTGAGATGGCTCCCTGGGAGGGGGAGGAAAAGAGATACTTGGAATAACTATGAAGATGTAGGAAATAAAAGATATCAATACAAACTTATTTTTAAAATAATTTTAATGAAACCATCCGTAGTCCAGGTGAGACATGACGAGAGCCTCAATTTAGGTAGTCATGTTGTTAGTTGCAGTGAGGGTGAAGGATGGGAGAAATGTTGTAGAAGTAAAATCAATATGACTAGGCAACTGTTTGCGTAAGTGGGACTAGTGATACTAAAGAGTCAAGGTCAATTCCTGGCCTGTGAACTTGGATAACTAAAGAGGAGTTATTGCCTTTAAGAGAAATAAGAAAGTTAGTAATAGAGATAGGTTTGGGGGGAATATTTGGAAAGTCATTTTGTCCATGTTGCATTTGCGATGCTTATGGGGCATCCATGTGGAAGTTAGAAACGTGGGACTGGAGCTTAAGAGATAGATGAAGGTTAGAAATAAAGATATGGGAACCATCTATAGAGAAAGGTGGCACCCACTCCCAACATCATCCCGGATGTGCATGTCTAGAAAAACTGTGGAGCTGGCCTAGAGCAAGAAGGAGGGATTCCTGATGGACAACCACTTGTTAAGGAAGGCCCTCGCTATCCTGTTGAAGCTAATCCTCTTGGGAAGGTCTATGGGAAAATGGAAAAGAATCCCACAGGATGAAAAAGCTTGGCTCAGTTGCAGTTTACGCTGTTGGAAAACAGTTCCTACATTTTTGAGACCAGTCCTTCATCAATGTTTTAAAGTAGCCTTCACCATTGGCTCTTTAAAGGGATTTTTTTCGTAATTCTTTAAATGTCTAATGAAATATGTATCTCTGTCTTCTACTCAGTTATGTATTGTTTTTGTCCATTTTTAATCTTCCTTTTTACCTGTGTAGTTTTTGCTGTTAATGCCATCTACAACTAAAGGTGACAAATATGTTTTGTTCACTTACATCAGACATTTTATTATAGGAAACCAAAATATTCATCTAAATTCAGACCAATCGCCCTGTTGTGAAGTGGAAGCAGTGCCTTTTGGGCAGCCCCATTATTTGCATGGTATTACAAAAAAGGCTGCCTTTGTATTTCTGTCCTATCATGATGGCTAGTCACTGGAACATCGATCTTCAGATGCCTGATATGGCCTAGATTTGAGCAAGGCCTTTACTTTCTCAGAAAAAAATAAAGTAGAAAAAGTGGCAGAATTGCCTTCTGAATTTGTAACTTGTATGTGAAACCTAGGGGCAGTATGGCATCTATCAGTCAATAAGCATATATTAAGCACTTCCTTTGTGCCAGGCTCTGAGCAAAAAAATATATATATAATCTCTGCCTTCAAGAAGCTTACATTCTAATGGGAAGAAAATATGCATGCAACTATGTACATACAAGATATATCCAAGAAAAATGGAAGAAAATATCAGAGGGAAGGCCCTAGTAGATAGGTGTATGTGTGGGAGTGGAGCCCCCAGAAAGATCTCTTGCATAAAGTGGAATCTGAGATCAGTACAATGGGTAGAGTGCAGAACTTGGAGTGATGAAGATCTGTGTTCCAACCTTAGATTATTGTTCAGTTAATTTAGCCCACTTGGCTTCGAAGTCCCTTAAGTAACTCCTAAGGACTTAGCTTCTAAAATGCAATTTGAGTTGCTGGAGGGAGGCTTTCTTGCGGGTGTTCCCCAAGCTGGTGAAGTCACACATCCTTTGTTCACAGAGTATCCAGAGACACTCATTGTGGGTTGGCCCAATATGAATCCTGCAGGCTGAAAACAGGTATTTTCCCTTTCATTAGTGGGATAATTGTGCCCGTATCTCTATTTCATTTTCCACATGAAGTCACAGAGGAAGATTCAAAAAAGATTTAGGAAAAGTGATAAAACCTTCAATTAAGCCCTCAGACCTAGAGGTCTCCTCAGCTTGCTATCTGATAGTAGGAACGTAGCTCCACTAAGCTTAGGCTCTGTCCTTCTCTTCAGCTAGGGTCTAGAACTGCTGGGTGGAATGTGAAAACCTGGTAGCCCTTAAGAAGTAGGTATGGTTATTACAAATTTCAAATGACATTATAATTGTGGACATTTGAATCTCAGCTCAAAATCGACACCCTTCCTTCCACATTGTCCACTGGGAAAATTAGATAACTGATGCTGAAACTTTGGGGTTCAATTAAGCTAATATGTTGATGCCTATACATCCTTGGCATTCTTTATGTATTCCATACATGTTTGCCACAGGGAGAGTGATAAGTAGCCAAAATTATATGCAGGACAAATTTGTTTGGGGAGGTGATGGCCCAGCAGCACAGCCAGCCCACAGACCTGGGCCAAGCAATCCCATGGTAAATACAGTCATTTGGGGAGGGGATGGCCTATCTACTAGAGCAAGGCTTTTGAACCATGGATAAATGTTTCAGGGGCGCCATGAGCATGTATGGGGGAGGTTTACAATTTTATTTTTCTTCACCTTTAGCTAAAATTTTGGGAGCAGTTAGGTAGTGCAGTGGATAGAGCACTGGGCTTAAAATGAGGAAGACTCATCTTCATAAGTTGAAATCTGACCTCAGACACTTACTAACCATTTGACCCTGGGTAAGTCACTTACCCCTGTATGTCTCAGTTTCCTCATCTGTAAAATGAGATGAAGAAAGAAATGGCAAACCACTCCAATATCTCTGCCAAGAAAGACTCAAATGGAGTCACAAAGTGTCAGACACAACAGAAAACAAGTGACCAACAAATGAAGTAAAATTTAGCACTTCATTCCATTATGTAAAATTGTTATGAAAAAGCTGAAAAGCTTCCATGACACAATATATGCTAAGAATCTCTTTTACAGAGATCCAAGAGGATGATTGTGTCCTAGGCCTTTGAAGTGCTGGTTTGGCACTAATGGGAGAAAACATCTTTGGGCTCTGGGGCAAAAATCCTCTCCTCCTGTGCTAGCTCTGTGTCTGGAGTTCAAGATCAAACATGTCTGGGGGAAGAGGGCCATAATCACTTTGTGCTTTAATCCTCAATCCAGAGATCTTCCAGAAGGGAAAAGAGAGATTTTTATCATTCTCTATGAATTCAAAGTATGTGGTGCTGTACAATGTGAACACAATCAAATTTAACAACCTCTTTTTATAAGACATTATCTTTTCATTTCAAGGTGTTATCAGGATAATAAACCACTGCCCGCTGGGCTGAAAACATACTGCCATTTAACCTACTTAATGGCCAGCTCGAGAGTTCTTGTTTTTAGTTTTATGACTTAGTTTTCTTAATATCTTCATTCCAGTGGTCTTCCTGGGGATGGAGGCTGGGAAAGGAGAGGGGCCAGCAACAGAAACATGCTCCTTGAGTCTTGCAATTTTTCCTTTTACCTCAAAAGAAATGAAACTACAAACTCCTCAGTAGGGAATGGACTCTTGGGTTATTTCTTGTGTACTCCAGTGATGCTGCCTTCATCCATGACATGAAACCATTGACTCGTTTAATTGTGCTTGATACTGCTAAAGCTTCTGTGGATTTTCAGAGAAGCCCTGCCATCCTTCGTAATTCTTGATTCATGAATCTTGAAATGGTGGGGAGGACTATTAGTGATTTTCCCCCCATAGATCCTTGTATTAAATTGAAAAGAAACTTCCCTTAGCTTATTTAGACATTTCCAGAAGTGATTAATAATTGATTCCTCTTACACTTATTCCACTGATGTTCTGCAGTCTAGCTTCTATAGGCTGTGCCAATTTAAAAGTCAATAGGCTGAAATCATTTCCAAGTGAACTGGTTAAAGGATTGTAGACTTGTAGGTGCTGAAGAAGGCTGAATTAGTTGAACTTAGTAGTAGTAGTTTTCCATTTTTCGATAGGACTGTGCAAATTGGTATACTGATAGTCTGACACTCACCAGTGTGTTTTTTATAGGAGGCAGTATCTGCAAATCGGCAGTCTAATTAAAATCCTGTATCAATAATAGTTCTGCATTTTTTTATTTATATTGTGTATGAGGACTGTTACTTGAACTGTTGCTAGGTCCTTTTGTTCACTGTTTAGTTTCCTTAGTAGTATGCCTTTCCTCTATGATCTTAGCCAGTTATGATTTATTTCACTGTATGGTTGTGATTTTTTTAATTTGAAGAATAATCCCCTGCCAATGGGCACAGTTGGCTCTGTGTGTTTTAATTTTTTAGCCTTGGAAAAGACAGAATAGATGAAAAGCTTAGGAAAAAGAAGACCGGAGTTGAAGAGAGAAGAAAAATGAGGATTCAAGTCTTGGTTCCATTTACTTTGTGGAGGGCCTTCTGCAAATGTCAAGTGGAGATGATGATCCTTGAGATAGCTGCCTTAGAAGGCTATCTTGGCAACCAGTGAGATATTGTTTTGAAAGGGTTTCAGCTTCAAGGTCTTGCTTCTCTGGTTTATCCCACTGGTAAATTTTTAATCAGTACCAGTTTTCTAAAAAAAAGTAATTGCTTCCTTATAATTGAAATCCAAAAGAGCTTAAAAATTTCTCCATTCCTACCTTTGTCATGATTTCCTTGAAATTCTTGACATTTGGGTCCTCCACATGAATTTGCATTACCACACTTGAGCTCACATCCCACTTCAGACACATATTGGGTGACCTTGGGCAAGTCATTTTAAGCTGTCTGCCTCACCGTCCTCATCCATAAAATGGACATAATAATAATCCCTTCCTTAAAGGGTTGTGGTGAGACTCAAATAAGATCTTTGTAAAACACTTTGAAAACTTCAGGGCACCATATAAATGCTAGCTTCCCTTATTGGCTATCATTGCCATTGATCCATTTCTATAAAGTATCCCCCTAGCAGTTTGATTGCTAAAACACTAAATCTGTAGCTTTCTTTAGATGGTAGCATTTTTCTATTAGTATATGCCACCCATGAGCATTGTACTTCCCACTATTTAGGTTTTCTTTGGGCTCATAGTAGCATAGATTTAGATTTGGAAGGGCCATTTGTGGTCATCTAGTCCAGTCACCTCATTTTACAGATGAGAAAATTGAAGCCCAGATAGGATAAGTGACTTGTCCAAGGTAACACAGGTAGTAAGAGGAGGAATTCGAAGGGTTGCCCTCTAGCTGTAAATTCAGTGTTCTTTCTGTTGGGCCACACTGTCTAGTCCTCTGTTTCTTTAAAGACTGATTCATATCTGTATTCATGGAAACCCTGTGTATGTATGGGTGGGTGGGTATTGGTGCATGTCTTTGTAGCTTAACTCCAACATGTTTTAGGCATTTTGTAGTTATTTTAAATGGAATCTCTCTGTCTTGTCGACCTGAATTTTGCTAGTGACATGCAGAAAGGCTAATGATTTTTGAAAATTTCTTTTACATCTTGAAACTTTGTTGAAGCTATTAACTATCTCAGTCTCTTCATGAAGTCTCTAGGATTTTCTAAGCAAACCATCATACTGTCTGCAGAAAAGCCTACTGTGGGGATAGCTAGGTGGTACAATAGATAGAGTACCAGGTCTGGAGTCAAGAAGACTCATCTTCATGAATTCAAATGCAGTCTCAAACACTTACTGGCTATGTGGCCCTGGGCAAGTCATTTCACCCTGTCTGCCTCACTTTCCTCATCTGTAAAGTGAGCTGGAGAAAGAAATGGCAAACCACTCCAGGATCTTTGCCAAGAAAACCCATTTGGGGTCACCAAGAGTCTGACACTGCTGAAAAACAACTGAACAACAAAGGTCTGCTTGGCCTCCTCTTTGCTTGTGTTAATTCCCCTGATATCTTTCCCTTGTCTCACTTTTGTAGCTAATAGCTATAAAAGCGTTAAACCAAACAGTAATGGAGAAACACAATGTACCGGAAAAGTTTCTGCTGTTTTGTGCACAATCATGGCAGAAAGCAGGGACGGGCCCTGTCTCATCTTTAGCATTGTCTCTGAGAGTAGGAGAAAATGTTGGCCCCATGAAAACTCAGGCTATTTGATGACACATAGGTCTAGGGCAATGATTATATGCCATGTCCAAAGCACCCCTCAGGGGCACCCTTCCCCAAAACTCACATTCACAGGTTGTATCCCCCTGGGTATGACTCCCTACAATTCGAGACACTCTGGATCTGTCCTCCTAAAATGAGAATTCCCCAGTATGAACACATTTGCCTTAGCTCAAGTTAGCCACATGCCCAAATGGCTCATAGCAAAAGCAATTAATGAAGTGATGAGCCAGTAAGAACAAGAGTAAGAAAACATGTTGCCTCTCCTCTAAATATTTCTAGCATCAGTGTCCAGAGTGCTGAGCTTGGAGTTCAAATTCAGGGTCATACACTTTGTTGTGACCTGGGGCAAATCACTTAACCTCCATCTGCCTCAGTTTCCTTATCTGTAAAATAGAGATGATAATATGGCCTCCCGAAGGTTGTCATGAGGATCAAATGAGACATTATTTATAAAGCCCTTAGCACACTGTATGGTGTATAATAGGTGCTATTATAATATAATTACATATTATATTACATTATAATATAATAATATATTGTATATTAATTACGTTTACTAGATATGATATGATATGATAGCTAATATAAATTAGCTGTTGACTGTAAGCTGCTATTCCACAGTTTGCCTCCAGCTGCTGGTTCTGCTGCTAGACATCCTGGTCAAGGGTGCCAACATGCCCCTTTTGAAAGAACCAGAGCCCACTCCCTAGAACCACCTGGCATCCTGACTCTGGGGCCTGGCACCTCCCAAGCATGATCTTAATTCTTGGTGTAAGAGTTTCTACTCCTCTTGCTAAGTCAACTTGATTTCACCTCTGGACTCCATAGTAATGCTAACATTTTTGCTTTTAAACTCTCATTGACTCCAGTCACAGAAAAAGAAAGGCAAGGAGAAAAGGCTTATGGGGCAAGCAGCCTTTTGCTGCTCTTGCTAACTTTGTGCCAAGTACTGTGCTAAGCCACTCAAAGTTTTACTATCCTTTCCAAGCTACTGAATAGGCTATACATATTTTCATTATCCTTTATAATCTGTGAGTAGACTGCTCAAAGTCTGAAAATGGCAAAGTCTGAAAGGGGTCTTTGCCATAAATGTACACACACAGGCATTCATGTGTGTGTGTGTGTGTGTATGTGTATGTGTATAAATATATGTATATCTACATAGATACACATATATGGATGCATAGACCTATTTATAGATACAAGTATCTATAGATATGTCTGCATATATGTGTGCATACATCATAAATGTGCATATATACATCTGTACCTATGTGTGTATATATGTGTGCTTTGTTTTTACTTCTTTTATTTATTATCTTGTATTAGAGTGCATTATTCTGACAATGAAGACTTTTAAAGATCATGAGCTTTCATGTACTCCAAATCGGCTAGTTCATCATTTGTTATCTCCTCTACCCCTAGTTTGATTAAGAATCTGCCACATTTGGGGGACGGAGCCAAGATGGCGGCTAGAAAACAGGGACTTGCATGAACTCCCCACCAGGTCCCTCCAAAACCCTATAAAAATGGCTCTGAACAAATTGTAGAACTGCAGAACCCACAAAATAGCAGAGGGAAGCAAGGATCCAGCCCAGGACAGCCTGGATGGTCGCTGGATGAGGTTTATCGCACACGGAGTGGAGGGGAGCAGAGCCCAGTGTGAGCGGCAGCAGGACCAACCAGACCAGGAGCCAAGCAGAACAGGCCCTAGTGCCCTGAATCAGTGAGCTGTGGCAGTTACCAGACTTCTCAACCCACAAACACCAAAGACAACAGAGAAAGTTAGTGGGAAAAGCTGAGGGGAGTGGAAGGAGTTTGCAGTTCAGCCACCGCCCCAGGGGCAGCGGAGGTGTGGCAGCTACAGAACTACAGCTGCAGTTGCTTCCAGCCCCAGGCCCACCTGGTGGGAGGAATTAAGTGGCGGATCAGAGCAGAAGTGCAGAGCCTGCTGAAGATTTGCATCAGGTCCGGGTTGGGGGTTCTTGGGGAAGGAGGAGTGCTGGTGTGGCAGAGCTGGCTGTATAAAAATAGCTCTGAAATCAACAGCGCATCCCCTCAAGCTTGGAACAAAGTACTCTTCACTCTACAAGCAGTCATACCCCAACGAAAAACTCAAGGGTCAAGTAAGTTGGCTGGGAACATGGCCAGGCAGCGAAAACAGACTCAGATTCAGTCTCAGACTTTGGAATCTTTCTCTGGTGACAAAGAAGACCAAAACATACAGCCTAAAGAAGTCAACAAAGTGCAAGAGCCCACACCAAAAGCCGCCAAGAAAAATATGAACTGGTCCCAGGCCATGGAAGAGCTCAAAAAGGATTTGGAAAAGCAGGTTAGAGAAGTAGAGGAAAAATTGGGAAGAGAAATGAGAAGGATGCGAGAAAACCATGAAAGACAATTCAATGAATTGCTAAAGGAGACCCAAAAATACTGAAAAAAATATTGAAGCAAACAGCATCTTAAAAAATAGACTAACTCAAATGGCAAAAGAGCTCCAAAAAGCCAATGAGGAGAAGAATGCCTTGAAAGGAAGAATTAGCCAAATGGAAAAGGAGGTCCAAAAGACCACTGAACAAAATGCTACCTTAAAAATTAGATTGGAGCAAGTGGAAGCTAGTGACTTTATGAGAAATCAAGATATTATAAAACAGAACCAAAGGAATGAAAAAGGGGAAGACAATGTGAAATATCTCATTGGAAAAACCACTGGCCTGGAAAATAGATCCAGGAGAGATAATTTAAAAATTATTGGACTACCTGAAAGCCATGATCAAAAAAAGAGCCTAGATATCATCTCTCAAGAAATTATCGAGGAGAACTGCCCTGATATTCTAGAGCCACAGGGCAAAATAGAAATTGAAAGAATCTACAGATCGCCTCCTCAAAAAGATCCCAAAAAGAAAACTCCTAGGAATATTGTTGCCAAATTCCAGATCTCCCAGGTCAAGGAGAAAATACTGCAAGCAGGCAGAAAGAAACAATTTGAGTACTGTGGAAAAACAATCTGGATAACACAGGATCCAGCAGCTTCCACATTAAGGGACCAAAGGGCTTGGATTATGATATTCCAGAGGTCAATGGAGCTAGGATTAAAACCAAGAATCACCTACCCAGCAAAACTGAGTATCATGCTCCAAGGCAAAATATGGATTTTCAACAAAATAGAGGACTTTCAAGCTTTCTCAGTGAAAAGAACAGAGCTGAATAGAAGATTTGATTTTCAAACACAAGAATCAAGAGAAGCATGAAAAGGTAAACAAGAAAGAGAAATCATAAGGGACTTACTAAAGTTGAACTGTTTTGTTTACATTCCTACATGGAAAGATGATGTGTATTATTCATGAGACCTCAGTATCATAGTAGCTGAAAGGAATATGCATTTATGTATGTATATATATATATATATGTATGTATATACACACACACACATATGTGTGTGTCTATGTAGGTATATATATATGTGTGTGTGTGTCTATATATATATATATATATATATATATATATATATATATATATATATATATATATGTGAAGAGAGAGAGAGAGAGAGAGAGAGAGAGAGAGAGAGAGCCGGGGGGGCTGAGAGTGCATTGAATATGAAGGGACAATATCTAAAAAAAATAAAATCGAATTAAGGGATAAGAGAGGAATATATTGAGAGAGGGAGAAAGGGAGAGATAGAATGGGGTAAATTATGTCGCATAAAAGTGGCAAGAAAAAGTGGTTCTGTAGAAAGAGAAGAGGGGGCAGGTGAGGGGGAATCAGTAAATCTTGCTCTCATTGGATTCGACCTGAGGAGGGAATACCACACATACTCAATTGGGTATCTCACCCCACAGGAAAGAAGGAGGAAAAAGATGAAAAAGGGGGGACGATAGAAGGGAGGGCAGATGGGGGAGGAGGTAATCAAAAACAAACACTTTTGAAAAGGGACCAGGTCAAGGGAGAAAATTCAATAAAGGGGGATAGGTTAGGAAGGAGCAAAACATAGTTAATCTTTCACAACATGAGTATTGTGGAAGGGTTTTACATAATGACATGCATGTGGCCTATGTTGAATTGCTTGCCTTACTTAGGGGGGGTGGGTGGGGAGGGAGGAAGGGAGAGAATTTGGAACTCAAAGTTTTAAAAACAGACATTCAAAAACAAAAAATAAAGTTTTTGCATGCCACTAGGAAATATGATACAGAGGCAATGGGGCATAGAAATTTATCTTTCTCTACAAGAGAAAGGAAAGGGGGATGGGAGGGGAGTGGGGTGACAGAAGGGAGGGCTGACTGGGGAACAGGACAACCAGAATATACACCATCTTGGAGTGGTGGGGAGGGTAGAAATGGGGAGAAAATTTGTAATTCAAACTCTTGTGAAAATCAATGCTGAAAACTAAATATATTAAATAAATAAATTAAAATAAAATAAAAGAATCTGCCACATTTGTAAAAAATAGCTCTTTTCATTTTCTTCCAGTCTCTAAAAACTACTGTTACTTTTATATTTAGGCTACATGTTCACTTGGAACATGTTATAGTATTAGTACGTGGTGTAAGCTACTGTTCTGGGCCTACTTTTTACCAAATAGCTTTCAAGATTTTCTAGCAGTTCATGTCAAGATTGTGGGTTTGATTGGAAAGAGTCACATGAACTGATGCTGAGTGAAGTGAGCAGAACCAGGGGAACACTGTACACAGTAACAGGCACAGTATGCGAGGACTGATTTTGATAGACTTGGCCTTTCTCAGCAATACAAGGATCTAAGACCATTCCAAAAGACTCATTACGGAAAATGCTATCCACATCTACAGAATGAATTATGGAGTCTGAATGAAGATTGAAGGAGACTATTTTTTCTATTTTTCAATTTTGTTTTTCTTTCTCATGGCTTTTCCCTCTGGTTCTGATTCTTCTTTACAACATGACTAATATGGACATGTGTGTAATATGTTTGTACGTGTATAGCCTAGAGCAGATTGCATGCTGTCTTGGGGTGGGGGGAAAGAGGGGAGGGAGAAAAAATTAGAACTCAGAAGCTTATAAAAGTGAATGTTGAAAACTATCTCTACATGTAATTGGAAAATTAAAATACTGTTAAGTGGGGAAAAATTTAGATTGATCCAAAAGTGAAATGGACTGCCTCAGGAGGTAAGACATTCTCTCATAAAAGAAGACAAAGAAATAATAGGATGACCTAATGTAATAGTAATTAAGGTGGGACATTTTGCTGTTGACCTTTAATGATTCTGGCCTTTGTTTGAATGGGGAAGATAAAGTGAGATGTTTTTGTATTTCTCAGCAGTGAGACAATTGGGAGTCATATATTTGTATCTGATGTGATATTGGGGGTGGGGAACTTTTCCGCCCCCAGCCTGGGTGAGGTCGGGGCCCTCGGGGCCCTGAACAGGATATATAAGTACAGAGATTAGCATTCTCTCTCAGAGCTCTGAGCTACAGCAGGAGTGGCGTGTGACTCTGGCCCAGCCATTGTGAGCTCCCTGGCTGAACACTCAGATGTTGATAACTGCGAATTGTATGTGGTCTGTAATTCAGGGTGCTGGTTTTTTCCCCTGAACTCAGTAAATGATATTTGTATAATGGATTAAAGTAAGATTGTTAACCCCTTAACGTAGCTTTCCTTAGTAAAGCTGATGAAAAGGACCTGGGCTTGCAGTGTTCTGTGAGCTGGTTGTTGTTGGCTTTACACCCCCACAGCAGCTGCTAGCTGGATTGTTGAAACACCTACTAACATGAGTGTTGTTAAGGGTGTTATTGCTCAGGTATTGCTTGAATTAAATGTCCTCTGAGGTCTGTTCCATATGTGATTCTATAATTCTATCATCTAGTCTGCATTATACATGTACTTGGCCTTTGATGTTTTTGTTGGTCATTCGTTTCAATCATGTCTGAGTCTTTGTGACCACACTTGGGGTTTTCTTGGAAAAGATACTGGAGTGAGGATGAGTCTTCCTGACTTCAGGTCCAGTGCTCTATCCACTGGGCCACCTAGTTACCCTATACTTGGCTTGGCAAAGATAATGGATGAGACGTGAGTCACCAATTGTTCAAGTGATAAGGCTATAATTATTCATTTTTCTCCAACAATCTAGTATTTTGGTGTCATAACAGGAGCTCTATTCTCGGGAATCAGGTCGACTTTATGGAGGCTCCTTAGGTTGTTCACATTGGGGACTACTGAAAGGTTCCCTGAACCTGGCCCCTGCCCCAAAATACATTCATTTCTTCTGGTCAGGGTGCTGGAGGAGTGCCCATTCACCAAATTCATTTCAAAGTCACAAGCATTTATTAGGTGCTTCTTATGTTCCAGGTACTATTATGTGGTGAGGCCAAAGTGCAATGAATGCCACCCTCAAGGTGCTTCCATACACTGTGTTATCTGGTCTGGGTGTGTTAAGTCATCTATCAGCAGCCCCAATTGCTGTTGAAAGCCTTGGCTCTGCTCTCTCTTTCTGGATTGATTTCGTGTTGTTCCTCTTCTCTCACTCTGTTGTAGACAAAGTAGATGACTCAGTGTTTCCCCGCTCAACATTCCATCTTCTGCCTCCATGGACATACAGCCCACCCTCCATTCTTAGAATCCTGAGCGAGTGCCACCTCCTCCATCACACCCACCATGATCCCCTCCTTTGTCCCAGTGCGTAATCTTCTCTCCCCATTACCGTTGTTATCATAATTAACCAACATTTATATAGCACTTTAAGGTCTACCAAAATAATCTCCTTTTATGCTCACACTAACCCTGGGAAGCTGGTGCTGTTGTCATCCCCATTTTATAGAAGAGGAAATCAAGGTATCCAGAGGCTAAGCGACTCACTCAGGATCACACAGTAAATGTGGACAAATACAAACTCAATTCTTCCTGACTCCAAAAGCAGTGCTCTGTCTATTATATCACCTACCTTTCTCTGTGCTTACCTTGTATATTTGTAGATATTTTGTATTTATTGATCTGTGTGCATATCATTGTTCTTTTTGTCATTTCTCCACCCCTCAGAGTGGAAGCACCCTAAGGGCAGGGCCTGTTTTGGTTTTGTCTTTGGGTCTCCATTGCCAACCATAGTGCCTGGCACGTAGTAGGCTCTTTTTAACAAATGTTCATTGAATGAATGAATTTCTCAGATTAACAGTTAGCTTTAGTCATCCTTCAAGGGACAAAGAGATCAGGTCTCTTGGTGGGAGGAAAGGGTAAAGAAATGTCCCAGAATATGTATTCCTGCCAGAGGGGTTACAGTGAGAGATAGGGATCCAGTTCTGAACAGCTAACGACAGTCCTGCTTATGGGTTAGAAAGTGCAAAGATGTGGCAGCTGGAAGTCCTGAACCCAAACTACACCTGCCTCAGAGTCAGTGGGAGTCATGCAAAATGCAGTATTCCTCTTCATGTATCATTTGCTTTCCTTTTCCTCTTCAGAAAAACAAAAGCCTCTTGACTCAGTCTCCAAACTGGTGGGATCTTGTCCCCAAAGTATACACATGGGCTGACCTCTTGGCCTGTTACTTTACATGCAGAGATCCTGCAAGTGGCTCAGGTAACCAGTCTAAAATGTCCTTGATGGTTAGCTAATGAGACCTTGCCATGTATCTGTTAGGAGTATTTTACTTTATCATAAAATATCTCTAAAGCTTCTATTTTGCCAGCTTATTCCAAGGTTTGAGATGCAAGAGAAGAAGCTAGGAAATATTTTATTAATTTTCTCATCCTGGCAGTTTCCTGAGATCTTTGTCTGGAGGGGTCATTAGTCCTCTGTACGTGTGTGTGCGCGCGCGCGCGTGTGTGTGTGTAAATGCTGGCCACTGCCTTCCCCTTGAGCAAATGCTATGTTGGTGATCAGTTTTCTTTGATTAAAGATCATTTACATCACATACTCAAGACACTGAAACAGATGTGAAACTGAAATTATCTAAACATGGTTAATTTGATCTATTATGGAAATAGTTATTGGTATTCCAAGAAGCAAGCATCAGATGTAAAAAGAAATACATATTAAGTCTTGAGAGTTTGGCAGGAAGGAAGGTATCTCAGATGTGATCCACAGACCAATTGAACGAACATGTCTCAATTAAGGATCTAAGTAG
This sequence comes from Trichosurus vulpecula, assembly GCF_011100635.1. Classification (NCBI taxonomy): domain Eukaryota; kingdom Metazoa; phylum Chordata; class Mammalia; order Diprotodontia; family Phalangeridae; genus Trichosurus; species Trichosurus vulpecula. The sequence goes on from NC_050582.1 coordinate 17,336,304, forward strand.
GCTATGTGCCTCTTTTGTTCTGTCTGTCTCCTGTCCAGTTCCTGGGCTCCCCATGTTTCCAAAGCCAAGTATTGAGTTAGTCATGTGAAAAGTTGGATGATTTTTTTTCCAGTTTCATAGAATTGGATGTGGCTGTTAGGAGTAACAGCTATGCCTTTTAATTTGTAAGATGCCCTGGATACAGCCTTAAATCAATCCAGGAGATTTGGTGTCCCTTTCTTTATTACAAACGTCCATATTGCTATCACTTTTTCTAATTCACTTGCCCCAAATCAGAACGACAAATGCCATGCCTACTGTAATGTCAAGAGGGTTGTCCTGAAAAATAGGTTAAGCATTCAAATATCAAAGGAGTCGAGATGCACTTGAATGTCTATATATTAAAGAATGAACTGCTATTTATTTATTTAGTTAGTTAGTTTGCTGTAGCCATCTTTTCCCAAGTGGAGCATAACACATGCCCTCTTGACGTTTATCAAATGATTTTTGTAGTTTCATGTGTCTATTCCATAATTTCCCATCCCTCTTGAACATGATATGAAGATGAATGTCTCTTGACATCCAGTGGTTTTTGTCTATGTGTTATTATTATAAGTAACCTGTCCTCCATATATCTTCTAATATGTTCTCTTTACACTCAACAGCTTTCTCCATCTATCTTTATAATCCAAATAGCTACTTGATGGTTGTTACCCTTCTCCCATCTCATCACTATAAGTAATGTTTGTCACCTTATAGTTTCCTATCTTGTGGCTAAACTAAATACAAAGTGGATTTGAGCCTCCCCAGATTTATTATTCCACTGATAGTGTTGCTGGAGAATGTGTTATGGCTTGTGGTCTCGATACAGTACACTTTTCAACCATACTGAGCCTCCCAATTTCCCAGAACAAATGAGAGAAACTCTTAATTGCAATACACTGGGATTTAGATGTGTATCCACCATTAATATTAATGGGAGTTTTACAACTAATTTACCGTGCATTATGCTAAATAGGTCCCCCTAATGCACAATGTGGGTCTGTTCATATATAATATTTATTATTTTGCTTGTTTATATTGTAGGGTGGTAGTACCGCCTTGCAATAATAAAATAAGCTCAAAGCCCTTTTCCATTGTTGACTGCTCCATGTAATTTAAGATTTGGTTAAACACTGATAAATATTTAACTCTGTTAGCTGTATGAGACATTAAACACAAGTATATCCTTAGGAATTCTCCTGGGCTGAAAAAGGATCTTAATATATGCTGTAAGCAGAAGGAGCAATACCAAGTAACCTTGCATCTCAGAAGTCTGGAGGAAATAGACTTTTGCTGTGACTTTAATGTAAAGAAAAATCACCATAGCCAAGTGGTCCCCATGAAATATAGAATCACCTTTGCTTCTCAACTCATGGAAAAAATCCAACAAAACCTTCTCTTTGTCAAAGTGCTAAAAGATTGCCATGCCTTCTGCAGCAGATGGAAGATAATCTGGGCCCAGTTGAATAGGAAGAGGAAAGGGTCTGGATCATATCTAGGAAGTTGTGGGGAGGGGCCTTCAGTGACCCCCCAGAACTTCAAATAAAGGTCCATCATTTTCACATTAGCATTCTTCCATTGATGGTATATGGCTATGAATCACAGAATGCCACAGTGTCTGAGGAATCAAAATAGTGGATTTCCAAAAACAAATCTATGGGTGGTTATAAATAGGTTGTGACATAATATTAGCAAAGAGGTAGGTGTGTGTGTATGTGTGTGTGTGCATGTGCATGTGTGTGTGCAAAGTGGCATAAAAGACATGGGTAACAAGATGATCCAGTGGATAGAGTGTTGGCCTTGGAGTCCCCAAGTTCAAATCCTACTTCTGACACATCCTAGCTCTGTGACCCCGGGTGATGCATTTAACCTCTTTCAGCCTTAGTTTGCTCATCTGTAAATGAGAATAATCAATTGTAACACTTACCTAATGAGTTAATGTATGCAAAGTGCTTTGTAACCCTTAAAGTGCTATGTGGACAGTAGCCATTATTACCATCATCAAAGAGATCCGTGATTGGAAAAAAAAAGTGATAGGCTAGCTGTGTAGCAGAAGTGAAGAATAAACAAATGAATGACTCCAGCATATTGAGTCCCCCCATCCCATCCTGTGAAAGATTTGTGGGATAATAGGTATGTTTTACACAGAATGAGAAGTGGATAGGTAGCTGTCTGCACGCCTGGAGAAGGGAGCGTTATCATAGGTGTATTAATGTTAGAAGTAAGTATTCAAAGGCTTATAGTCTGCAAACGCAATCTAGAGCTCAATTATGTTCTGCCATGGAAAGTTCCCAAATCACTCTATAATGTACATATCTGTTCTTCCAAAGTTTTTTGAAGATAGGCATCATGTTTCACCTAAACTTTCCATCTCCCCTAATTCATCCTCCATAAAGTAAGTGTTGCTACACCTGATAATACTCTGTATCCAATAGGTGCTTAATGAATTTTTGTTCATTTGAGTTGAAATGGGTCAAATGTCATAGAGTTGACAGAGGCTTCAGTGGCCTCAAGGCTTCCTTGCAAATCTAAGATTCCCTGGATCCAGGTTGATGAACAGTTTTGCTCTAACAGGTGGAAATTTTATCTCATGTACAAAATTTGGCTCACAGTTGATTGGTTTCACTTTGGAATCTTTATTCTGAAACAAACCTGTAAAGGTCCTATACCAGGAAGTATTAGCCTGGTGTCTTTGAGCTTATTTTTAAATATCTTGATAACAACTGTATTTCAATATGATTGGTTTCCTTGGAGTCCTGCATATTTTATGTACATAAATGTTATTCTTTGAAGGGATTCATAGACTTAACAAGACTGCCAAAGAGGGTACCCATGACAGAAAATATGAAGAACTTTGGCTGTGTACACCATTCTGCCTCAAGGCAGGACCACACCAACATGATTCCAGCCATTTAGAATCTACTGCATTTTGCAGTATCTTAAAAAGAGAGCTGGTCATATCCCTCAGTAACCCAGTACAATGAGAAGCTCAGCTCATCAGGAAATCCTTTTTTTATTATGGCCATTAACCTCTCATTCTAGAATTAGTATTAATTCCCTGTAGTTCCACTTATTATCCAAGGAGATGGAGAAAAGTCTTCATATTTCCAAAGACCATTCTTTTTTCCTAATTTTTATTTTTTTTTATTTTTGGAGGGGCGAAGGCAGAGCAATTGGTGTTAAGTGACTTGCCCAAGGTCACACAGCTAGTAAGTGTGTCAAGTGTCTGAGGCTGGATTTGAAATCAGGTCCTCCTGATTCCAGGGCTGGTGCTCCAAAGACCATTCTTTATGGCAACCCCATCCTTTTGTTATCTGCTGTTCATGCAGTCTATTTGCTCATGTTTTCTTATCCTGACTTACTCAGACCAAAGCTAAAAGAAATAGTTGCAGAGAAATTAATTAAGCTGCTATCAGAGAGGTAAAACAATCAGTTGGGTGACTGAATTTTTCTTTCTCAACTAACTGAAATAACACAACAGTAGCTACATAACTTCTTTGCATTGAGTAGACATACCCTTAGCATCACATAAACATTAAATTATGTGATTTTATGGAAGCAGCCAAGTTAACGGCCTCCTATCACACTGGAATATAAAAAGGAGACCATAAAAGAGACTAATACAGAAAGAGAGGGTCAGCTATCTCATAAAGTTTCACCACTGGGTTTCACATGTGGGAATCCAACAGATTAGAGTGCCAGTCCTCCATGACTACTTGGCCTAATGTAGATGCAGCCAGCCTCATTGATAGTCAGGCCTAGCCACTTATCTATCCAGCATTTTAGCTAAAATAAATAGATGAAGTGTCATTTGCATTATGCATTTCATTTTCGACTCCTACTTGACTCGAGAGGCTTTCTGATTTTGAATATGAGGCCAGGATGAAGGGGGCCATTTTCAGAATCAGAAAAATCATGGGTTGTTGTAGGCTCACACTATTCCCGTTTGGTGGCCACTTTTCTCTGTGCTTCATGAGCTAGATCTTTGGGAACGGTTTTATTCAAACAATCCAGGGAAAACTTCTTTAGCATTAACTTTGTGCAATGAGGTGTTTTAGATGCTCAGGATACAAATAAAAAATGAAAATCAGTACACGCCTTCTAGGTGCCTGCTTTTTGTTCTACAGAAATATAGCCTAGGACACGGATGGGAAACTTGCAGCCTTGGGGCCACATGTGACCCTCTAGTTCCTCAAGTGCGGCCCTTTGACTGAATTCAAAATTCACAGAACAAATCCCCTTAATAAAAGCATTTGTCCTGTGACGTTTAGATTCAGTCAAAGGGCCGCACTTCAGGACCTAGAAGGCCACATTCAGCCTCAAGGCTACAAGTTCCCCACCCCTGACCTAAGATCTCAAGCTAAAATGACTTCATGAAAGGTTCAAGGCAAATGCAACTCCTCTGAGGAATACCTATTAACAGTGAAGAAACTGCAAACACTACTGAGTTCCTATAGCCCATTAAGGAAGTCATAAGGAGATGAGGCCTGAAGCAAAGACCACTCCATGGGCTACATACACACCAAAACCCACCTCCTTTAAGTAAAATGGCATGGAAGCTGGACTAAAGACAGGACACCTGGGGGTGAAGAGATGTCCTCGGATTCTTATCTGAAGTCAGCACCATCTCGGATGGGGCCACGGCAGGGGATGAATAGTTTGAGGGGGCTAGAGAATGACCAAGTGTGCACATCCTACTTGGGGAGAAGTGACCATTGTTCAATCAGAATCCTACCTGTCTTTAAGAGACAAAGAAAGACAACCTCTGTGTCTGTTGCCCCGTTTTGAGAATAAAATCAAGAGCATGTTTTCCCATGATAATTCCACAATCTGATTCCCCAACAGACATGCTTCTTTTTCTATTTTGAAATGTTAATTACAGCTTCTAATAGAGACTTTCTTGGGCCTTTAAGACCGTCAGAAACATTTAAAGCTGGAAAAAGACTGTTTTTATTAGGGAACATTTTCATGTCAAGTGGAATGCACCTTATCTTTCCTTGGGCAGACAAAGTATTCAATTAAAAGCATGACTAAGGTGTTTATCCTTGGCAGAGGTAGAGAGGGGGAGGAGGGAAGACTTAAAGAGGGAAAAGGTCAGCTGTCTTGTATCTCAGCATAGCTGTTGAACTTCTTCCTTATACATCTTCCCTTTACTTTGCCATGACTGTCATCATAGCCAAGAGGAAAAGTACCAACTGATTCTTTGGGGATACAGCAAGAATATGATCTGGAGATACTTTGATTTTTCTTATGAAACTTGAAAGTAAAGGAAATTCTATATGTAAATATCACTTTTGATCACTTTCTTCATCCTTTCTACAGGCTTGCACACACATCACTATAACATATACATTCATATCACTGTAATTCATCAGTCTTTTATGTACTTCTGTATATGAACTTAAATATTAACATAAATTCTTAAATATAGAAAGATAAAAATAGGATTCTATACAAAACTGTCAACTTCTGTTATGTGCTGGGGTTTTTTAAAAGTATATATTGCGTTTATCACTATAGTAATGAAACTGATCAATTTTCCCTTGTGAACTTCAAAATCACCAAAGTAGTGCTAACCATAAATACAACACAGGCGTGCTCTAGATTTCTATTTATTCAGTTATTGGTGTCACATCTGGCCTAGACTGTCTGAATTTAAAGGCATGATTGAATGACAAATTAGCCAATTCCAGTGTATGTGCGTAGAAAGAAATGTAATTAAAGCCATTAACAGCAACGAGATATGTAAACCTAAAGGAATTTACATATTTTCCCCATTTTAATGTTCATTTGGTTAGACTATCTTTCAGTACACACTGCTTTTAAAAATAATATTTATTGTATTGCTTTAGGGGAAAGCTAAGATGATCAGTGATACCATGCCTAGTTCCTACTTAATAAAACTAGATACAGCTTATTCATGTTGAATTTTAAATATGTTGTTCAAATTTTTTGAGGTTGTCATGTATATCTATGTGCATCATATTATGTATAATGAATAACTCCCTTATGAAATGGTTTATAATCCTCTTCCATTGCCTAGTTATGACATAGAGGTTACATTGGCTTCTCAAAGGCCAAGCCAGTGTAATGTGAGTTTTTGCAATTCCTACCAAGCTAGGAACACAGTCCTGGCAGTGGGCTTGATGTTTTCTCAGGACCAGCCTAGCTAGGGGCAAAAGGCTCATTATCAAATTGGATACGGGTGAATTTATAAGCTACTAAGGTTTAGAAGTGTTACAGTCTCTCTTGGTGAAGGGAGGACCTATACTCTTGACTATAAATCCTTGAAATCTTAGTGTTACTCATGTGTTGACTAAAGACAGACTGAAGTCAATTTGATATTTATCAATAATATCACATGTTAATGGATCATTCCTCTACCCAAGATTCCCCCAGGAACATTTTCCTTGGACTCACTTTGAGCTCTTTTTAAAGGATCTCACCAGCACCAGATAACGAGGCAAGTAAAAAAATTTTAAAAGTGTATTATACTTTGCAAACAATACAAAAGGATTCATATTCAAGTCTATTGACAGTCAAGAAAACTTTACCCTGGAGAATTCAGTCTTCCCGAGGGACCTCTATACTTTCTCCAGACTTGGAGGTTGTTAGAGATTCAACTCAGCCATACAGTGAGCCCCACTTGTCCCAGAAACCTGTATAGTTGCTCCAGATTTATAGTCACCCCATGGGGTCAATATCTCTTTTCCAAAAAAAAATGAAAAAGAGAGTTTCTAAACCCTCTAGCAACCTTATATTATTTGTTTATTTGAAGGATCCCCAACCTGAAAGTTGTACCATAATTTTGGAACACTGTATCCTGCTTGGGGGCGGGGAGAGGTGGGGCTCAAAAGAGGCAAGTTGCTTGATTCCCTGGCAGCCATTTCCACTGACTAGTACCTCTTTGTTTTGGAGCCTACACAATCCACACAACACATAGCACCAGAAAGAAAGAGTGAAGGCTTATTCGTTTATATCAGGAGTCCTTTTCCTAGAATCTACTGGTTAAGAAGCCTTGCTCTACCTTGTGTCTCTGTGCATTATTCTTCCTTGCTTCTACATCCTGTAGTTTCATGACATGATCCAGGACCTCCCTAAGTGCTCCATCACTCCTGCCCTGGTTGGTATTCCCTCCCAGTAAGGTATGGAAGCTTTGTCATCCTCCTGATGGTGCTGGTGCAGCTGCTGCCAACATTAGCACTTCCTCAGGGATTTCAAACATGACCACCCAGGCAAAGCCTCTTAGAGCTAGCTGCAGTTCTAGGTATCTTGTTAGTTAGGCTTACAAGTCTACTTGAGTGGTCCATAAAAGAGCCACCTTGGGCAGTTCTTAAGACCTCTAGATTCATCTTTTTCTTTTTAAAAATGTTTAATTTATTTATTTTCAGTTTTCAACATCCACTTCCGTAAGTTTTATATTTTTCTCCCTCCCCAAGACGGCATGAAATCTGCTATGGGCTTGACACATACGTACCTCTTAAACACATTTTCACATTAGTCATGTTGCATAGAAGAATTATAACGAATGAGAGAAACCATGAGAAAGAAAACAAAACTATAGAGAAAAGAGTCTGCTTCACTCTGCATATCGACTCCATAGTTCTTTCTCTGGATGTGGATGACTCATGATTTCCCATCATGAGTCCTCTGGAAAAGTTTTAGGTCCTTGCACTGCCAAGAAGGGTTAAGTCTATCAAAATCAGTCCTCACACATTGTGGTTATTGCTATGTACAATGTTCTCCTAGTTCTGCTCACTTCACTCAGCATCAGTTCATATGAGTCTTTCCAGGTTTTCCCGAAGTCCACCTACTCATCATTTCTTATAGCATAATAATATTCCATTACACTCATATACCACAACTTGTTCAGCCTTTCCCCTATTGATGGGCATCCCTTCAATGTCCAGTTCTTGGCCACAACAAAAAGAGCTCCTACAAATATTTTTGTACATGTGAGTCCTTTTCCCATTTTTATGATCTCTTTGAGATACAGCCTTAGAAGTGATATTGCTGGGTCAAAGGATGTGCACAGTTTTATAGCCCTTTGGGCATAGTTCCAAATTGCTGTCCAGAATGGTTGGATCCACTCACAGCTCCACTAACAATGAATCAGTGTTCTGACTTTGCCACATCTTCTCCATCATTTATCATTTTCCTGTTTTGTCATGTTAGCCAATCTGACAGGTATGATGTACTACCTCAGAGTTGCTTTAATTTGCATCTCTCTAATCAATAGTGATTTAGAGCATTTTTTCATATGACTATAGATAGCTTTAATTTCTTCCTCTGATAACTGCCTGTTCATATCCTTTGACCATTTATCAATTGGGTAATGACTTGTGTTCTTGTAAATTTGACCCAGTTCTCTATATGTTTTAGGAATGAGGCCTTTATCAGAGACACTAGTTGTAAAAAATTCTTTCCCATTTTTCTGCTTCCTTCCTAATCTTGGTTGCATTGGCATTGCTTGTGCAAAAACTTTTCTTTTTAATGTAATCAAAATTATCTGTTTTGCATTTCATAATGTTCTCTACCTCTTGTTTGGTCATATATTCTTCCATTCTCCATAAATCTGACAGATAGTCTATTCCTTGCTCTCCTAATTTTTTTATAGTATCACCCTTTATACCTAGATCATGTACCCATTTGGACTTTATTCTGGTATATTGTGTCAGACGTTGGTCATTGCCCAGTTTCTACCATACCATGCTTCAGTTTTCCCAGCGGTTTTTGTCAAACAGTGAGTTCTTATCCCAGAAGCTGGGGTCTTTGGGTTTGTCAAATAATAGATTACTATAATCATTGACTACTGTGTCTTGTGTAACTAACCTATTCCACTGATTTACCTCTCTATTTCTTAGCCAGTACCAAGTGGTTTTGATTATAGCTGCCTTATAATACAATTTAAGATCTGGTATGGCTAGGCCACCTTCTCTAGCATTTCTTTTTGTTAATTCCCTTGATATTCTGCACTTTTTGTTCTTCCAAAACAAATTGAAAATCCCCAATTAAATACCAAATTGAAAATGCTGAAAACCAAAGGAGAGATTAATAAAATTGAAATTAAGAAAACTATTGAACTAATAAATAAATCTAAGACCTGGTTCTATGAAAAAACCAATAAAATTAATAAACATTTGGTCAATTTGATTTAAAAAAACAAAGAAGAAAACCAAATTACCAGTATTAAAAATGAAAAGGGTGAATTTACCTCCAATGAAGAGGAAATTAAAACAATAATTAGGAATTATTTCGTCCAATTGTATGCCCATACATTTGATAATCTTAGGGAAATGGATGAATATTTACAAAAATATAAATTGCCTAGATTAACCAAAGAGGAAGCAAACACTTAAATAGCCCCATTTCATAAAAACAATTGAAGAAGCCATCAATGAACTCCCTAGGAAAAAAATCTCCAGGGCCAGATGGATTTACAAGTGAATTCTATCAAACATTTGAAGAACAATTAATTCCAATACTATATAGACTCTTTGGGAAAATTGGTGAAGAATGACTCCTACCAAATTTTTTTTTATGATACAAATATGGTACTGATATCTAAACCTGGAAGAGCCAAACAGAGAAAAAAATTATACACCAATTTCCCTAATGAATATAGATGCAAAAATTTTAAATAAAATATTAGCAAAAAGATTACAAGTTATCATGAGAATAATACACTTTGTCAGGTAGGATTTACACCCAGAATGCAGGGCTGGTTCAATATTGGGCAAACTATTAGCATAATTGATCATATCATCAACAAAATTAACAGAAACCCTATGATTATCTCAATTGATAAAGAAAAAGCTTTTGACAAAATACAACACCTATTCCTATTGAAAACACTGGAGAGAATAGGAATAAACGGAGACTTCCTTAAAATGATAAGTAACATCTACCTAAAACAATCAGCAAGCATTATATGTAATGGGGATAAGCTAGATGCATTCCCAGTACAATCAGGGGTGAAATAAGGATGTCCATTATCACCCCTATTATTCAATTTGGTACTAGAAATGTTAGCTTTAGCAATAACAGAAGAAAAAATTGAAGGAATTAGAATAGGCAAAGAAGAAACTAAGTTTTCACTCTTTGCAGACAATATGATAATATGCTTAGAGAATCCTAGAGAATCAAGTAAAAAACTATTTGAAATAATAAACAACTTTAGCAAAGTTTAAGGATGTAAAATAAATCCACATAAATCATCTGCATTTCTATATGTTACTAATAAAGCCCAACAGCAAGAGATAGAAAGAGAAATTCTATTTAAAGTTACTGTAGACATTATAAAATATTTGGGAGTCTGCCTGCCAAAATAAACCCAGGGATCATATGAACACAATTACAAAATACTTTTCACACAAATTAAGTGAGATCTAAATAACTAGAAAAGCATCAGTTGCTTGTGGTTTGGCCAAGCTAATATAATAAAAATGACAATTCTACCCAAATTAATTTACTGAATTAATTTATGACACTAAATAGTGCCATACCAATCAAACTACCAAAATTATTTTGTAGAGCTAGAAAAAATAATATCAAAATGCATCTGGAATAACAAAAGATCCAGAATATCAAAGGCATTAATGAAAAGAAATGTTAGGGAAGGTGGACTAGCCATACCAGATCTTAAATTGTATTATAAAACAGCTATCATCAAAACCACTTGGTACTGGCTAAGAAATAGAGGGATAGATCAGTGGAATAAGTTAGGTACACAAGACACAGTATTCCTTGGTTGTAGCAATCTACTGTTTGATAAACCCATAGATTCATCTCTTTCAAAGGAATTTTTTCTAGCCCTTGCATCTAGTTGAATTATTGGCAACAAATCCCTTTCACCAACTTCCCCACTCCAAAGAGCAGACTATGCCACCCCTGTACAGTCCATGTGTTCTTCTGACTTTTTTTCAGACTAGGACTAAACACTTGTACCTTTTTCTATTTGACTTTCTATCTGTAATGTCCCCTACCAATTTTCCCCTTGTGACAAGTATCAGGCCATGAATTTGCCTTGAATCTTAAGTAAGTCTCAAAAAGGCCCTAGACAGGAAGTTAGGAGGAAGGGTGAAGCTGGTAACCACTCCAGCACTCTGGCCACCACAGCAAAGGCCAAGTTTCCATTACAGATTATAATCATACTTTTTTCCCCCTGTCCTGACCTGTGATTTCATTGGTACAGGGAACTTAGTGGTATGAAAATTCATTAAATTGCAGATGTGATCAGCAACTCTTTGGGGGATATGGAGAGATTCTATGTCTTGCCCATGGTCACAAAGGTAGTGTGAAGCATAGTTCCGACTTGAACCTGATTCCAAAACTGGACCTATTCTCCAGACAGAGAGGTGATGACCTCATGATAGGGAGTGAAGCCTTAATTTTCAGATCTGGCCAAAAGGAGGTGAATATGACTAGCTGATACAAGGATTGTAGTTTTCTTTCTTTCAGATGAGAGGAGAGGGAAGGCAGCAAAGGAGTTACTAAAATGAAAAAGAAAAGTTTTTTTAAGAATGCAGTGAAGAAAACAGAACAAAGATGAGGAAGAAAAACAGACAAGCAGGACAGTGTCAGAGATAACCTGTTGAATTTATTATATGCTTAAAAAGAAAAGCAAGCTATTCATAATCCAGGGTCATAGCTTTCTTTGTGGTCCTCTTATTCTGGTCTGTTTTCTCTACTAAAATGCTTATCTCATTTGGAGCTGGTTAATTTCAAAATGAAAAAAAGAGAAAGAAAAAAAAAGATTTGCCTATCCATCATAGCATACTGCCCCTCACACACATAACCTTCCATATCAAAAATTTAAATAATGACAGTAATTACTTAACTTCCATAAAAATCACTCCTCTGAACAGTCATTCCATAGACTGTCCACACTTTGCAACTGAATCATTTTCATATGTATTTCCTCCTCCTCCCATTATCTTTACCCAGCAATTAATACCTAATACCACATATAAGCACGCATGCACATATACACGCACAAACACACACATGTGCACACACACACACACACACACTTTTTTAAATGCTCTGGGAAATTGCTTAACTTTACTTCTATTAAGGTATATATGTTAGATTCATCTGTGCTCTCGTAATGTTTCCTGTCTATTGATTGCAGTGAGAGTAACCAAAGTCTTTACTGTGCTATTTCTGTGTTCTTTCATTTATTTGTAGTGTGGAAAGTCCTTGGAGAGAACTTTCCAGATTGCAATGAGGAAATTGCAGTTTCTGGAGAGAGCCAAATGGACTTGCCAAGGTACTCACATTGGTCGTAGTGGTGGCAAGGGTCCTTGAATGTGATTAGCTAGATTTCTGTGACATATGTATGGCTATTGGCAGTGACCTGCTAATTTGAAAGAGGCAAGATTAGTTACTTGGAATAGCTCAATAGTTTTAAAAGGATACAAAGTTTACTGTCATGAACACAAGAAAGCAGGGCATAAAATTCAGCTTAGAAAGAAATGATCCTGGAAAATTGATTGACAAGTAATGGAAAGTTGGATCATGTAATGTAGAAAAAATGTAAAAATAGTGATTGTGTGGTCCCGGGGGGGCTGAATTAAAGAAAGTTGGACTTGCCACATCTATTGAGACAATCTGTGCATATTGAATTACTTCTGCATAATGAGGGGCAGCATGGAGAAGTGGGTAGAGAGCTGGAGGCTGAGTCAAGAAGATGTAGATTCTTTGTGTTAGTACTTCTTGATATATGATGGAGATGTATATAAGCAATAAAAAGATGACAAAGAAATCATCTAGAAATCCTAGAATTCCAAACAAGGCTTCAGGAACAAAATCCAAGGGTGATATCAGATAGAAAAAAGCTCCCAGTAAACAAAGTAATATCCTGATGCAGAACATCCAGAAGAGGCCCCCAACTGAAAACATTTCCCTGAATGCATGTCTCAGTAAAGTGGGCAGATCCATAATTCTTTCCACAATTGATCTGAGTTGTCCTGAGAATCTTCAATTATAGTCATTAATATCTTGATGCAATTCTGAGACATCCTGAGTCTGATTATCTTCATCAAATACTGGTAAGAGGAAGGTAACCGTTTGTCTGCAGATTGGACAACTAATGGCCCCAAGCCATGAACCATATAGCCAGTATGCAATAATGCGGGTACCACAAAAAAGATGTCCACAGTTTGTTTCAATAGGAAGAGAAGCCTGATGTAAACAGATTGGACAGGACATATCAGTGTAGAACTGCTGCCAAACAACAGCAGGTGCATCCTGATCTGTCTGAAGCTGTTCCCGAAGCACCCTCACTAGCTCTTGGTTATCAGGGTGAATGTTTTGTTCTGCATTTCTTAAAAGTATCAGTGCAGCAACAAAAGTGAAACTGATCACAACAGCCACAAGGACTTGGTCACTTATTCCTTCTATAACTGAATCATCCAGTTTGAAACTCTGAATTCCACACAAAGGCTGAATAGATGAAATAAATGAATGTTGCTTGAGCTTATATGGGAAACCAAGGGAACCATAACAAAACACTTGAATATCATTTTGCAGGTTCAAAAACATCTTAGGAAATGTTGCTAACTGAAACTGTATCAGAGTATTGGAGGTTGTAATACTGAAGCTAGATTTATAACTATCTAAGCAATGTTCATTTGTTCAGTAACTAGCTATATAAAATAATATCTTCTGAAAAAGTCACTATGGGGGGAGGATTAAGGGAAAAGGGATATTTTTATATCTTGACTTTACCTATCCCTCAAAACTAAACCAATTGGCTATGTAGAAAGTTGTTATGAAATATGCAATTTATCCACTACCTTCCCATATGAAATATGAATATTATATGGATAATTTTCTTGTTATGGTAAAATGTTACAGAAAATTTTGAAAGTCGGTATCTTTTAGCATTTACTATATTTTGTGCATTTGCAACACAATTTTGCTTTTCCATTCCAGCATAACTACTTTTATCAGCTAAAGCTAAAATAACTCTAACCTTGCACAGGATTCATTTAGTTCATACATTGGCTTACATAAAATAATTTTTAATAAATTCCAAATTTCATAGCCTAGTCAATGCCTTACGGATAGTAAGTGTTCAATAAATGTTTGTTGATTGACCAAAACATATACATTTCTTCTTAACCAAAACACTTAATTGTAATACTTAAATCAATAGCTTGAGCTTTTCAAAGGGAAATCATATAACTAAAAGCTGTATGAAATGGCTAGATCATGGTAGTTGGGCGAACCTAATGGAAATAAAGCCAACTTTCATGAACTGACTATAAAACTTGTAGCTGAATCATAAACAATACTAATTAAACATTACCAAAAGAGAACCTGCTGCTTCATTCAGTTCAAGTCTGGAGTGTGTTATGCATTGGTGGCATGACAAAATGGGTAAGAAAAATATTTTTTTCCTGGGAATTGACATGTGCTCTTAAAATTTCTCAGCTGACTTCACCTGGAATAGTTCTTTAATGATCCTTGTCACAATAACAGTATGAAGGGACAGCTAGTTCCTAATGTATCAGTGATGACAGATAATGAAAACTATTAGCCTCATTGGTGAACATTTATTGAGCCCCTACTGTGTGTAAGACTATCCTTGGCATCAAGAGGGATTCAATCAGAAAATCCTATTTGTCATTCATTCAGATACAGACATCAACTCGGTACTGACTCTAAAATGTCCATAATGACGGCCTTATTTCAGCTTTTTTCTGTGCTGGGGGACAAAAACTAGTTATCGATGTCTACAGCAGAACAAAAGAGATATGAAAGGTGACGTGTTATGACCATGGTGTATTTATGTAGGAAGGTTTTGGGGATTTATCATTTGGAGCAAAAGATCAGGATATATCTCTGGAAGTGTTTTAATACAGTATTCATTTCTATGGGATAATTTTGGTGTGAGTCTCAAGCAGAAAATGGACTAGGTATTTTTTCACTATTGTTTATAAAACATTAATTCATCATAAAAGGGAAGAACAGAAGCTATGAGATTTTTTGCTACATCTATATTTACTAAACTGAGGGATTCTGGAATCCTTCAAGCCAAGAATAAATCTGACTTAGGGTACAAAATTGAATTATCCTGTGAAAAAGTAAATTTTCAGTATGTATGCTTTACCTACACTACCCGCTGTTATAATTCTGATAAACATTGGTTTTATTTTAATATTCTGGGTAAAGGTATTTTTATCACAATTTGTTGCATTTTAAGAATAGTAATGTTTGAAATCACATCAAGTTAAAAAAGGACATTTTAAAATTTATGGACCTTCTTATGTTCATTGTGTTCAATTCTGGTGATGGATGTAAAGAGATGTTAAATTTAATGTATTTAAACCTCCAACAATTTAAGTACTTCACTTTTTAATCAGTGTTTGAAATCAGCTGTAACTCCCATGATTCAAGATAAAAATCACACAAATCAAAGTGACCACACAGAGTGCCCCCAGGAGTACATAATAAATTGATCAATTATCTGGGGAGTCCAGACAAGTTGCCCAAACTCTGCCCATTGGTCAGATATAACAACCACCACAATTTCTGGCTTTTCAGTGGTGAATCTTTATTACTGTAACAAGGAAACAAAAGTGACTTGAATCACTTATTACTATGTGGATATCTAGCTCACAGTTGTTGTTACGGAGAAATAATACTTGAGTTTAAGCTTTGAATTTACATGTGCAAGTAATTTGCTCTTTGAAATAAAAGCAACATATCTCAAAAAAAAGAAGACCTATATTCAAGCTTGCCTCTGACATGGACTGGCTATAACCCTGGGAAAGTTGTTTAGTGCCTCAGGGGTCTGGGGCAGTTCTCGAAGACTATAAGTTACAGAGAAGGTGCCACTTTGTGCTGGTTGATGAAAATTCCTCACTTGGGAACATCCTATGCTAAAACAAACAGTGATTTGGCTGGGGAAAAATGGAGTTTTTAGCCTATTGAAAAATGTTTCTTGCTCTGCTGCTTATGAATTGTATTCCAATTACCTGTGCTTAAACAAATTACATTTTAAAATTTAGGACATTTCCTCTGGTTCTGTATGCCCATATAGATTTTTTTTCAGAAAAAGAGAATCAAACCTTATAGAGCTAGTTGGATCTCCTCGGGTCACTCACTGTTATTTGTCCAGGAGAAATCTTGATCAAACATATTATTTCCTTTTGCTCCTGTCAGTTTGAAAAATCACTCTTTACCAAACAGCTAAGTAAATTGATGGGTTAATAATCTCATAATTGAGAAAAGTATTTGTTGGTGTTCTCATGTATATTTCACTTAAATATCCTGCGGATTCATATATTTGATATATTTCCATGGGAATTGGTGTTTTAACCTGTACAAACATTTTAATTTACCAGAGGTTTGAAAACTGCCTGGCAACTTGGAATATGCAGTTCAAAAGGGCAGATTTTTCCTCTCAGCCCTGAGCACAATGTCTGACTACCATGATCTTTGAGTCATAATGCAGACCTGAGTCATACATAAAAGTTCTGAAAGGGGAGTACACAGCCAACGGTGGTGTGAGAGCAGGGAAAAGGAGAAAGAAAAAGATCTGAGCTGCAGAAAATAAGGGAGAGACATATGAGCGCCATTGGCTCCTACACAGTCTTGGAGCAGAAAACTTCATTGTATCCACCTCTCCAAGGAATAAAGGAAGTTCAAAGAAAAGGTGTGCTCTGTCCTCAGCTTCCCATTACGGTGCCCGTCGATTAACAGACACTGTAACATACTCTTCTCACTTCTTTATCCAAACACATCTGGTAACCTGAATTTTGTCTCAATCCTAAAGAGGCCAGAGGGTTAAAGATGAACACACATTTAGAGGAGAGGGCCAAACCTCTTTCCTAAATGGGCTCTGAGAGATTCTAACTGTACTCCTACTTATTCTGTTAACGTAAACTCCATAAAGCAGCGGAGGAGGGTACCACATAGACCTGAAGAGCAGTTAGGTTGCTGCTAAACCCAAAAATAAGCTAATTGTTATATCAGGTTATGGATGATTAAATCTCTAGAGGAAAGGGGGAAAGGGGAGGGAGAAGCGATTAATATTTGAATACCCAAGCCATACTGCACCCTCCACAATGACACCCACAATGGCTAGTGTTACACCAAAAAATTATAATTGCAAAATTTACAAGTGCCAAAACTGTGTGAGATGTTCAAAGCAAAAATTGTATTGCTATCCAGGTATATTTTAAACTCCTATTTTTGTATTAACTTATTTACCCAATTAACACACTGGGATATTTGGTATTCTAGCACAATTAGAAACTTAAAACTTTCTTTGCCTGATTTTCCCTCCTACAAGGGGAAGCAGAGCATCGTGGAGGCATGTGTTCATAGATTGAGCATCTCTTTGCTAAATGCCCTGATAACTAACCTCTCGGGTTCCATGTGTGGTGATGGAATGATTAGTTCTTATTTCTGTACTATATTTCTTTAAGGATTGTAAATTCAGTTGAATTTAACCACCTTTGCTTATTCATGGCCATCTGTGGGACCTTATAGACTCAATATGTTTCTGCTGTTTTTTTGCTTAGGCTTTGTCTCCCATAGCCCTCCACACCTGGTTCTAGGCAATTCGTTTTTCCTTTCCAAGAAGTCTCCTATCCGGTCTACTCACCTGTCAAGGGCATCCTGAATTCTATTTCAAGGTGTTAGTGAACTGCCAACTTAACTTGATCTGTTAACTTATTGACCATTCTCTCTCTCCCATCACCCAAGTCTTTGAAAGTGATGATTTTATGATCCTATGAGATTCCACCTGCTGTGTCCCCTCCAGCTAAAGCTACACCAAACATTTTTCATGTGTTTGTGTACACTGAAAAATGTGTATACAAGGACATCATGTTATTAGCCTACCCCTATTTTCCTCGAATTTGTATTAATTGTATCTGTGACAGGCAGGCGATCCTTTCCACCTCACCCTCCCTTCTCTCCTTTTATCCCATCTCTGTAGAGGACGTGACACTTCTTATCAGTGCCCTTAGTCCCAGCCACTCCCTATTCCTCTAGTAGCCTACTTATTTGATTATGCTGTTTGAAATCTTCAGCCTCCCTTTATCAACTAGGTCCTTTCCTGATATATAAAAACATGTTCAGGTCCCTTATGTCCTTAAAAAACAACAACAGCAGCCCTTTATTTATGAAAAAGCCACTCAGTCTTTCTATCTCCATACAAAGCTTGGATCAAAGGGCTACCATGAAGCCTTTACTGATAATCCCAGTTATTATTTCCCTCACCCTCCCCATTATTTTGGTTTGGATACACATTCCATGTTTATCTCTGTCCAGGTTTGTTTCCCCCTTCTCCAGAAGAATGTGAGTGCCTTGAGGATACACACAGTCACCATTCATTTCTTAAGCACTTACTGAGTGTCAAGCACTGTGCTAAACTCTGCGGTTACAAAGAAAGGCAAAAACAGCCCCTGATGTGAAAAGAGACAACATCTAACAGCTAAGACCCAGGCGGAGCAGCTGGGAGGTAATCTGAGAAGTGAAGGCTTTCCTTGGCAGCTTGGGCGCAGGCAGAGTCTCCTGGTTTTGTCTTTCTGTTCCCAGTCTAGCATGGTACTTGGGCTTAGCAAGCACTTGATAACTGCTTACTGAAATGGACTGGTGCTGCCATTCCCTCAGGTAATCCTCCTCAATCTCTCTTCTTTTACAGGCTTTGTGTTGGTGCCACATTCTCTTCTTGTCCATTTGCATTCTGACTGGAAACCCTACCATCTGCCTGAAATTGCTCTCTCCAAGGGTGCCAAAGATCTGTTAGTGTGTAAAAGCAATGTCTTCCCTTTTGTCATATCTCAGCCTTTTTGACCTCTGTATCTAAAATTGTTGTGTGCCACCTGGTCTTCCTGGATCCTCTCTCCTCCTCAGTATCCTGTGGCCTCCTGATTCTCCTTCTGCCTGTCTGCTAGCTCTTTCTTCATTTAATTTGCCACGGCTCTTTCTTAGTTTAATTTGCCATGACAAATTCTGGAATCCCTTCTGTGTAAACTCAGAGGTTGGGATGATGATTCAGAGTTACATAGAGGACACCGATTTGGAAATGAGTGTTTTCATTCCTAGGCCTCTCTGTCTGACTCAGTTTCTTTAGTTGTTCAGGGGAGATAATAATAGCACCTACTTCCCAGGTTGTTATGAGGATTAAATGAGATAATATTTGTAAAGTACTGAACACAGTGCCTGACATGTTATAGGTGCTTAATAAATGCTTGTTTCCTTCCTTCCTATGCCTCTTCAGTGATTTGGTGGATACCTATTACCTCCTGTAATGAAATGACCACTTAACTTACTATTTATTATAAGTCAGTTTGTAAAATGATAAAAATAATAAAAAAATTATGGCAATGGCCTTGAGCCATCGAATCCGAGATAGACGAAAATGGTCTCAAAGGGCAATTATCATCTCTTAAGTATTGAAGAAGCCTGGAATGTCCTACGGGAGACAACGGTCAAAATAGCCTCTGTGTTTTTATGAAAGACCAATCTATTATTGATGAGGAAAGAGAAATCCAACTGAGAGATTGTGAAAAATAGTCAGGAGGAGTGAATAAAGATATGCTGCGTTAGTTTAAACTTGCAGAGTAAAGATAAAGGCGTCAGACGCTCCCTCGAAATCTATAAATGTTAATAACAGATGGATGAAGTCAAGAAGATATACATACACAAGTGAAGAAAAGATATTAAAAATTGATGGACCTTTAACTAGGACTTCTTGAAACTTAAACTTCATCTGAATGCTCTGAGGCCAGGACTGCAGTTCCATGGTTACTTGATAAGAACAAGCTACTTAAATGATCATTTTTATATTTTATATTAAACATGATATATGACATCATCAAGCCCTTTCCATACACTACCCTGTTAACTAGGTAAAACAAGGTTTATGGTTGTTATTTTTATTAATGATATTACTAATGATATGTCCACCTTACACATGAAGAGACCAAGGTTATGTGATTTGTACAAGATCACAGAGAGTCGTTAAGAGCTGGGACTCCGACCCAGCTCCTCTAGGTAATAGTAATAATAACTATAAAAATTAGTAGGAATATAGCACCTTAAGGTTTGCAGAGCCCTTTACATGTCATCTCATTTGATCCTCACAACAAACTCTTCAAGGTAGGTGCCATTATTATACTCTTTTTACATAAGACCAAACTGAGGCAAACAGTGGTCAAGTGACTTGCCCAGGGTCACACAGCTAGCAAGTGTCTGAGGCAGAATTTGAATTTGGGGCTTCCTGACTTCAAGAGCAGTATCCTATCCACTTTATGTCCTGGCAAAAAATTTAGTGCTCTATATCCACCCCTATGTTGTACCAGACCCCTGATCCTCAAATCTTCATTTTTAGTCTGACTTGAGGGCCACTGGCCTCCGACATATTCTTATGAAAGCATTTTACATTTATTTTTATTAACTCATTATATTCTAAATATTTTATGAAGTAGAAAGATTGGGGAAGGGGGTTGTTTGCTTCTTTCATGGTTCAACATACAAAAGAGAAAAAGTATGCCCTGGTGGCCAAGGCTCTAGTACTGAGTGGCTTGGCACATAGCTAGGCTGGTGCTTGTACAGCAGACCTGGCCTCTGGTTGGTCTGTGCATCAGTCCTTTCAGTGCTGTAGGATGTGCCAGGATTTGTCCTTTTCTCCCATAACCTCTAACAACCCAGATCAAGCCACTCGAAGAGGAAATACCAAGAAGCTAAGTCAGCATTATGCTTTAAAATGTGTAATATTTTCAGATGGACTTATTGGCATTAAACTTAGCAAAAACAAATCAACCCATTGAGAATGGCTGACCATAGATGCCTCATTTCTCACCCACAGTCCACTGTTTCTTTGACAAAGGAAAGCTCAGAGCTTTGCCATGGGTCCTTTGAAGCTGAGATTGCTTACTTCCTTGAGCAGAGTTTTTAATGGCTTTGATTGTCTTTTTTCCCATTTATGACAATGTGGTCATTAGGGAAAGTGTTCAGATTTTCTTTATTAGACTCTTCATTGCTTCATACAAGTCTTCCCAAGTTTCCTTATGTTCTTTGTATTCAGTATTTCTTATGCCCCAATAATATTGTATTCTATTCATATACCATGGAATGTTCAGTCATTTGCCAGTCAATGGGCACCTATTTGTTTTCAGTTCCTTGCCAGCAAAATACCCCCCCCTAAAAAAACAAACAAAAAACATGCTGCTATAATTCATTCTGATATGTGTGAGACCTTTTCTTCCATCTTTTTATATACCTAATAGTGATATAATTGGGTCAAATGGTATTTGGAGTTTAATGACTTTCAAATAATTAATTAATTAATTTTTAGTTTTCAGCATTTACTTCCATAAGATTTTTGAGTTCTAAATTTTATTCCCCTCCCTCCTTTACCCTCCTCCCCAAGATGGCAAGCAATCTGATATAGCTCTACATATACACCCATGTTAGACATATTTTCACATTAGTCATACTGTAAAGAAGAATTACAACCAATGGGAGGAACCATGAGAAAGAGGCAACAAACAAAAAAAGAACAAATAGAATGCTTTGATCTGCATTCAGACTCCATAATTCTTTTCCTGGTTATGGATAGCATTTTCCATTATGATCTTTTTGTAGCTGGAGTTTAGTGACTGCTCAAGAATCTTTCCAAATTATTTACCAAAATGGTTGGACCAATTCACAGTTCTGTGTAGAGTCCATTAGTACTCGTCTTTGATCAGCTCTGTCTCTCTAATGTGAATGGAGCAAAAATCTTGTTTTATTTTGCATTTCTCTTCATAATTTCTTATTGGCGTGATAATTTGCTTTACAATCTTATTCATTTTCTTTTGTCACTTATGCACTAAAATTCTTGCTCTTACATAGTGTCCCAAAAGTCTTAGTGCCATTTTAAGATTGATCTTTAATAGCTTAAAACGGCACTAAGACTTTTGGGACACCCTGTATAGTAGGGTTCTCTCAGCTCCCTTCACACCTTGGATATCTGACATTTGTCAGATATTTGCAGCAAATGTTTTCACTCAGCTTCTTTTTCTCACTACAATGATTTTGTTCATGTAAAAGCTTTTTACTTAATCCAAATTTTGTTTTACCTCTTATGTTCACTTCTGTCCTTTAGTTGGTTAAAAATTCTGCCCATACATATAGTTATATAAAGTACCTGATTGTATATGCTCCTCTAATATTTTAAATGATGTTACCTTTCATATTTAGTTTTAACATACATTTGGAATTTGTTTTGGTGTTGAGTGCGAACTGCTGAGCTAACTAATTCCTGGCAAATCATGTTCCAGAAGAAGAGAGAGTCCTTACTCCGGCCATTTCTGTTATTTGATTTAGTGAATGCTAAGTTATTGTGTCTGATTGTTTGGGGGGGCTTGCTTATCTTACCTGTTCTCTTGATCAACTCCTCTATTTTTAGTTTATGTCAAATAATTTTGATGATTACTGTTCTAGAATATCTAGAAGTAGCATAGTCCCTGGACATAGACTGAGGAAGATCTGGGTTCAAAGGCTGCCTTTGCTGTCTACTATGTGACTTTGGGTAAGTCTTTTCACCTATCTGTGCCTCAGTATCCTCATCTGTAAAATAAGAGTATTGGACCAGATGGCCCCTAATCATCCTCTAGCTCTAAATGTGTGATCCTAGATTCCATAGGACTGCTAGTTCCCCCAGAGTCTTACTTCTTAATGATTTCCTCTGATATTCCTTCAGAT
Organism: Trichosurus vulpecula; assembly: GCF_011100635.1. Lineage (NCBI taxonomy): Eukaryota > Metazoa > Chordata > Mammalia > Diprotodontia > Phalangeridae > Trichosurus > Trichosurus vulpecula. Next base: position 17,359,038 of record NC_050582.1, read on the forward strand.
GAATTTTGTTATTATTTTTTCTAGTTTGATAAAGTATTCCCTTGGTAGTTTGGTATGGCTGTGAATCTGGAAATTATTTTAGACCATATCATCATTTTTATTATATGGGTGCTGTCCAACCATGAACAGTGAATATTTCTCCAAATAGTTCCATTTATTTGTTTTTTTTTCCTTTTTTTCAAGATCAGATGTTTATTTAGCTAGATTATCTTTTTGTGCAACAACTTTTTAAAATCTATATCTGTATCTATGTACATGTTTTTGTTTGTTTTTATTAATTAATTTATTTTTTTCATTTACAACACTCAGTTCCACAAGTTTTTGAGTTCTAAATTTTCTCCCCCTCATTCTCCTCCCTCCTCCCCACCAAGACAGCATGTAATTTGTTATAGGTTCTACATATACCTTCACATCAAACTTATTTTCCCAGTAATCAAGTTGTAAAGAAGAATTATAACCAATGAAATGAACCATGAGAAAAATGTAACAAAGCCAAAAGTAAAATAAAATGAAGAGAGAGAGAGCAAATAGTTTGTTTCAGTCTGCATCCAGATTCTGTAATTCTTCCTCTGAATATGAATCACTTTTTCCATCATGAGTCTTTTGGAGCTGTCTTAGAACCTTGTATTGTTAAGAGCCAAGTCTATCAAAGTTAGTCATCACAGAAGCAATGTGTCTGTGATTGTGTACAATGTTCTCCTGGTTCTGCTCCTTTCACTCATCATCAGATCATATAAGACTCTCAAGGTTCTTATGAAGTCTATCTGCTCCTCATTTCTTGTAGCACAGTAATATTCCATTACATTCATATGCCACAATTTGTTTAGTCATTCCCCAATTGGTGGGCATCCCCTTGATTTCCAATTCTTTACCACTACAAAAAGAGCTGCTATAAATATTTTTGTGCATAAACGTCCTTTTCTGCCTTGTATGATTTCTTTGGGATACAGACCTAGAAGTGGTATTGCTGGGTCAAAGGGTATGTACATTTCTATAGCCCTTTGGGCATAGTTCCAAATTGCTCTCCAGAATGGTTGTATCAGTTCGCAACTTGGATTATCTTTAACATACAAAATTTTCCCCCAAACCTGTAAAATTCTAATTTTTATTTTTGTACATATTGTACACATTTTTCTTTCCTTTCAAACCAAACACTCAGTAAAATGAGCATTTGTACACATAAAATAGAGGAGAAAAAGTGGATTGCATGTGAAGCCGTGAAGTATGTATTACGCCGTTTGCTTCTCTTTAAGTACATAATAAAAATCAACACATCATCTTCAAACTTCTCCTGCTGTCTGTATTTCCTATTGAACTCACTCCTGTTCTCTTCTGTGCATTTAAAAAAAATGGTACAGCTGCCATCTTTTCTTGCTTTTCCTTTTTTTCTCCTACCTTCAACACACTCCCGAATAAAAGAGAAAAACGAAACCTTTCTGTTAAATAGGCATAATCCAGCCAAGTCCCACATTGATCATGTCTGAATTCTGAACCCAGAATCCATCCTCTATCTGTAAGGAGGTGGGTAAAATGATTCATTACTGGGTTTCTGGAATTCTGGTTAGTCATTGCATTGATCAGAGTTTTCATGTTTTTCCTAGCTGTTTCTCTTTAAAATGTTGTTGTTATGGTATAAATTGTTCCTGGGTTTTACTTTGTTCAGTATGAATCAGTACATACATGTCTTCCCAGAATCATCTGAAACCATCTCTTTCATTTCTTATGGTATAATAATATTTTATTACATTCATATGCCACAGTACCATCATTTGTGTTGCTATTCTCCAATTGATGAGCATCCACTTTGCTTACTTCTGTTCCTTTGCTACAAAAAATATAAAATGATACATACTTATGTATGTATTGATCCTTTGCCTCTTTTAGATGAGTGCCTACTAGAGATATTGCTAGATCAAAGGGTTTACGCAATTAGTTTCCAGTTCTTTGTCACCACAAAAAGAGCTGCTATAAATATTTTTATGTTTATGGTTTCTTTTCCTCTTCTTTGAGTCTTTTGATTTACAGGCTAGTAGCAATATTTCTAGGGCAGCTAGGTAGCACATTGGATAGAGTGCCAGGCCTGAAGTCATAAAGACTCTTCTTAAGCTCAAATCTGGCCTCAGACACTTACTAGTTATGTGACCCCGGCCAACTCACTTAGCCCTGTTTGCCTCAATTGTGTCATCTATAAAATGAAATGGAGAAGGAAATGACAAGCCACTCCAATGTCTTTGCCAAGAAAACCCCAAATGGGGTCACAAAGATTTGAACATGACTGAAACAACTTAGAAATAACAGTAGTATTTCTGGGTCATGGGAAATGCACAGCTTAGTGACTTTGGGGGATAGTTCCAAATTTCTTCCTAAAATGGTTAAACCAATTGACAGTTCTACCAACAGTATATGTGAGTCTGTTTTCAAGCAGCCCTTCCACCAATTCTCATTTTCCTTTTTGTGTCAAAAAGGAAAACTAAAAAAATTGAGAAGACATAAAAACTAAGAGCTGGTTTCTAAAAAAGACCAAATAAAATGGCTAAACCATTAGCTAATATTATATTTTAAAGACAGGAAAATCACATTACCAGAACAAAAAATGAAAATGGAGAATTCACAACAGCTTAAGAAAATTATAACATCCAACTATATGGAAAAATATCTCAAAATTTCTTTTGAATTTCAGAATTTCTATTTTTTTCTTAATTTAGGATTTGTTAATTTGTTGATTTTCTATGTTTTTTCCAATTTGTATATCCAAACTACCCATTATATAGGCCTTCCTTCTCATATTAAATATACAATTCATTGAACTCTTTCTCTCTTTTAAAAATGTAAGTTTTTGTAGATTTAAATTTTTCCCTCAAGAATAGACTTTCAGAATATACTCAAGTCATCAACAACTATATAGAAATGTTCCAATTTGCCAAAAAGAGAAGTACAGATTACATCAACTCACGGGGCCTGCCTCATACCCTTGCAATTGATAACAGCGGCTGTTGGAAGGATCGTAGGAAGACAGGCACATTTTTACCCTGTGGTGGAGCTGTGAGTTAGTTCAACCATTCTACAAAGCCATTTGCATCTATACCCTAAATGTCACTAAGCTGTACATGCCCCCTGACCCAGAAATGCTACTATTGGGCAAGTACCTGAAGTAAGTCAAGAACATAGAGGAGAAGACCCATACATCCAAAGATATCTCTAGCAACAAATTTTATACCAAAGAGCTAGAAACAAACTAGGTGCCCATCAAATGGAAAATAATGGATCAAATGATAGTATATGAATGTAATACAATTTTACTGCTCCATAAGAAGTCAAGAATATAATGGGTTAAGAAGAATATGGAGAGATTGGCATAAACTGGTACAGAGTCAAGTGACAAAAGAATAATTCATGAGTTGAAAGTGTTCTCACTCCTTAAATATTCACCAGACAGTTTGTTTGGATCTTTCTCTTAGTTTCCATGGCACATGAATCAGTATCTATTGCTGAGGTGCTATCATTACTATAACTTTGAATTGTTCTTATCTGTGTACATGCATCCCATCTACCCTAGGAGAATATAAGCTCCTTGACGTCAAGGGCTACATCTTTTTTCATCTTTGTATCCCAGAACATGTAGCACAGAGCCTCATATATAATAAGCACTTAAAAATTCTCATTGAACCCCATTGAATTACATCCTGGGGATTGGCATCTGGCCACTATATACCAACTCCCTAATATATAGGCCCTCCTTGTCATTGTACACCTTACATCTATATTTTATAAATCAATTGGTGACCCAAAATTGAGGTCAGTTATTAGAGAGGAAATACAATTATTCTTGGCTATAACTTTGTCTTTCTCAAGCTACTCTTGGGATATGCTTGCTTTTGAAAACTTTTTTCCAATGTACTGGAAACTAGCTTCTCTGCATCCCTAGCCCCTGTTGAACAAAGTACAGTGAAGAAAGGAGGATTTCTGAGAACCCCACTTATCCTTAACACCTCCTTTGTGGTTCATTGCCATTCATGTTCAATGTTCTATTTATTATAATGCCATCCAAAAGAGTTGTTCTGGTCCTCTTTACAGATACTCCATCAAAAAGTCTAAATGCTTAGGAGGAGGAAGGGGAAAGGAAAGAAATAAGCACATTTGTCACTGTAATATTTGGGAAAAGGAGTTAATGGTGTCCATGAAATTTCTTGGTCTGAGCTCTTATCTACTGAATGGGAAAAGAGCTTCTCTTCTTGATAAATTTGCTAGCACAGATCTTAGAGAATTTCATATTCTTTCATTACTCTCATCATGAAATTCTTCCCCTTTGACTTCCTCAGTCCCTGTTTCTCCCATTAGTCATAAAGCAGTTTCATTAGGAAACATGCTTACAGTGAAAAGTCAGGATATGCTTTATGCTACAAAGTGCTACTTTTTCCCTTTTGACAAAATTGAGAAAGCCAATTCTCTTTCATGGCACATTTACATGATTCTAGCTATTAGTTGACATTTGTATGCATTTATTTTGTGATTTGGGAAAAACGGGCAAAACTGAACATCTTTCTCTCTCTTGCCTAAATATTATTTTTAATTTTCATCAAATATGTGAAATTAGCTCAGAGGCTCCTCATCCATTTGCCTCCGGTGTACCATGATGCCTTGTCACTGCATGGCAAATTGACCTGGTGGTAGAATGATGCTTTATATGTTGTGATTTATTTATTTGGGCATTTTGTACATTGAGAGGCTGACTCTGTCCCTTCTGATGTTTACTGCAGTCTGTATTTACAAAATCCTAACAGCAAATATATTAAATTGTTATTACAGAAAGCCTGTCTAGTCACAATATTGCCGTCCAACCCAGATGAAATTTGGCACTCCCTACTTTCATTAATCTTCAATCTATTGCTTCTTTCTATGAGAAGAGACATGTCTTTCTTTACTTTTTCCTTAAAAAGCTGAAGAAATTAATGCCAAAATGGAGGAGTTTTTAATATGGCCAGAAAAGGCTACAGACTGACAGTGGGTTTGAATTAATTAGTGTTGGGCCATCCTTTTTAAAAGGAGATGGGGTTAAGGCATTGCAAGTATGAGTCGGCTGGTATTGATCTTGTGGATCTGTATCCCAAATAAGGAAGAGGGCATGAGTTTTAAAAAGGAGGAAAAAAAAGGCATCTGAAAAATGTTCGGGGAACTGATGTTAGCTAAATGAAAGGAAGCACTAGGTGTTGAATGAATATGCATGATTTGTATTTTCAGGCCATGGTAATAAAATGCAGGGAAATAACAGAACCATTTTTGCAAAAGCCGGCTAGGCTCTTATCTTTTAGATTGGCTTCAACATGAAAGGTTATGTTTCACATCATCTGTAGAAGCCTAAAAATGACGTGCAAAGGGATTTGTCTTGTAGAGACTAAATCCTGGTGTGTCACAACCTTGCCGTGAACATCTGAAAATTGCATTATAATATACAGCATCCAATCATATGGGAGAATGTGGGTAATAAAACCTGGGGCTCATAAACTGTCTCCGACTATGTACCTGGACTGCATTTTAATGTGATCCCTCTACTTTCTGTATCATTAAATCTGACATCCCAAATTTTATTCTCTTTAGTCGTGTTGTTAGGATGACTGCCCACTAAATAGGAACCTTAAGTGAAGATGACTTCACCTTGCTCTGCTCTACTTTCTTTACTTCAATTAACTTTAGTGCTTACCCTGTTTCAATTAACTTTCTAACATCTGTTAGGAAGGGCTTCTTATTAATGTGGGATATTTTTTCTAAGGCATCAAATGTATATTATGGGAATGTTGGCTTACATTACCACACGATGGGAGAAGTTGGGCAAAGACGACTTCAGGGACACAGTGACCTAAAAGAATCCTCTCCCTCCCTTAAATGTCATTTTGACTATGGGACTAAGGTGTGAGACCCGTATTTGACTTTGACTTGGTATTTTGATGTTTATTATTAGATCTAATAATCCTCTCGCAATGGTCTTGCTTTACAAGACTAAAGAAAAGCCTCTTGGAAGGAATGTAATGACTTACAGTTCGACTTGACATGAGAAAATTGATGGATAAATCTGAAGATTTACCAATTTTTAACAGTGTGTGTGTATGTGTATGTGTGTGTCTTTTTTACAGGCCTAAGATAATAATGGTATTTGGATAAAGCAACTAAGAAGAAAACAAATGAGCTTTTAGAAAAATAACATTCACATGTTGCTTGTCTTCTCGGTGGGTGAGGGAGGAGCTGGGAGAAAGGAGAGATTTTTTTTAAATGAATGGTTAAACTAAATTCCTTAAAAGAGAGATTTCATGTAAAGATACCATTATAATGAATGATTTGGTCTTATCCTTCCCAAAGGTAGGCAGATATTTTTCCATGAAATCCCGACTGTCTTTAATTATAGTAGCTTATGAAAGACCTGGGTTCAAGTGCCCCCTCTGCCACATATTGGCTGTCTGATCCTGGCCAAGTCTCTTAACCTCTCACTTTTCTAGGTAGTTCTCTAAGACTACATTTTGTAGTCTCTAAGACTACAAATTGCAGAGGAAGCACCCATGTGAATTCGTACAGGCAGTTTCCCTATGCCAAAGAAGTCCCAGGATCACTCTCTAGACCACATATTGCTATAGCATTTTAGTGTTCCAGAAAATCTTTACAATAGCATGTGTTATGTTTAGATGAAATATTTCTTTACGTTGTCACTTTCGATTCTCATTATAACCCTGTGAGGTACAAAACGCAAATATTATGATCTCCATTTTATAGATGAAGAAATGGGTTCAAAGTGACTTTGACCGATCCTTTCATTGAATTTAGCTGGGACTTGAATCCTGTTCTCATGATGTCAAGCCCAGGATTCTTCTTGTAAGCCACACTCTTGGAAATATTGGGCTTTTTGTAACATCTGTTCTGCTTCCTGTGATAAGGTGACCTTGCTGACAAATAGACTTTATTGGTTCTTCATTAGAAATCAAGTAAAATATAGCAGTGGGTATATTCTCCAATACGTTAGAAGGTCCACCCTCAAATTTTTTCTTGATGATTACCCCTCACTAAGCTAGTGTGCATGTGGTGGAGGCCTAGCACATCACACAGCAAACCAGAGGCACACTGTCTGATGCCCATTTTCCTCTCTATCTGCAGCCATATACTGCATAAAATATAGTAATTTTGAAGTTTCATCTCGTTGTCAGAGCCCCAAATGGGTTCTGATTTCTTATTTATATTAAATCTGTGAAGAAGGATTGTTTAAGAAATGTCCAAGAAGAAATATTAGGCTAAAAGTTAAAATTAGGTAGATGGACTACTTTGCTTTTTCTTAATTGGCGCTGAAGGCAAGGATGACTTAATGAGATGCCGGATGAGAAGGTTGAGTGGGAAAAGTTTGTTATTCATGGAAGTGTTTGAATTTCTCATCTTAGGATTTTATAATATTGGGAATAAAAGTGGTTTAGGGAGCAGTAGAAAATTATGGTGTCGTTAAGAAGGGGATGATAACCATAGGAATGTGCATTGTACATGTGGGAGGGGAGAGAGAGGCCAAGGGTACAGATCCTAGAAGACCAAGATGAAGTGAATTAAGATTCCAGACATTTAGGGTTCCATCCAGGTATGGAATGGAAGAAAATATGAATTATAATTAGGCCTGAGAGCAAAATCTACAGGATTTGTGGATTTTACTTTTAAATACAATTATCACCTAAGTGCTTTGGTGCCCCCAGAGCCAAATTTAACATGACTCTTGTAGCTCCCTAGCATGCTGTTCATTATGGAGCTGAATTTAGAAGAAAACGCTCTGTTGTGTCCCCTTTTCAAGGGGGTTTAGTTACTGAAGAAACACACAAACATAATTATAAAGTGATCATATGGAATAGGCTCTAAGGACAATATCCTGATGACAGACTCGTGTACACAAATAACCTTGGCAAAGTACATTGGGGATTGGGGGCAGGGGAAGGAGGAAAATGGTGCTTCTGCTCCTCTGGTCTGATGGGATGCTCCCAAAGCATCCATTTCTCATACTCTTTTTTCTCACTTTATTAGATGAATTACTTTTAAACCTGCTGTTGTTTGTTGTTCAGTCATTTCAGTCATGTCCAAATCTTTGTGACCCCATTTGGGGTTTTCTTGGCAAAGATACTTAGTGGGGGGGGCGTTGTCATTTCCTTCTTCAGCACATTTTACAGATGAGGAACTGAGGCAAACAAGGTGAAGTGACTTGCCCAGGGTCACACAGCTAGGAAGTATCCGAGGCTAGATTTGAATGCAGGAAAAGGAGTCTTCCTGACGCCAGGCCCAGCACTTTATCCACCGTACCACGTAGCTGCCCTCCCCATCTTTCCTTTACATATGGACAATGAGGACCTGAAGTGAATTACTACTACTACTACTACTACTAGTACTACTACTACTAATAATAATAATAGCTAACTTTATATGGCAATTATTATATGCCAGGCACTATACAATTATTATCTCACTTGGTCCTCACAACAACCCTGGGAAGTAGGTGGTAATTATTGTCCCCATTTTACAGATCAAGAAACTGAAGCAGACAGAATTTAAGTGACTTGCCCAGGGTCACACAGCTGTAAAGTATCTGAGGCTAAATTTGAACTCATGTCTTCCTTTCTCCAGCGAAGTACTCTATCCACTATGCCACCAAGCTGCCTCCTGAGCAGCCTAGAATCTTCTACTAAAAGATAAGTGCACTTTACTATATTTTCTCTTGGATATGTATGTGCCTATTTCATTCATCTTATCAGGCTATAAATTTCCTGAAGGCATATTTCTGGTAAGAAAACCCTTTAACCATTGACTTCTACTATAAAATTGGAGAGATGTACCATTCAAAGTAATATAGACAGATGTCTAGAAGTAAAAAGAAATCAATCTGAAGAACGTAGCAAAACTATTTTACTCACTTTTATGCTGATAAAACTAATAACTTAAAGTGGATAAATGTTTACGAAACATAAAAGACCCAGAGTAATAGATTAAGAAATAGGAAATTTAAGTAAATAAATCTTAGGGGGAAAATTAAAGTATCAAATGAATTTCCAAAGGGGAAAAGAGGGACAAAATAAATTGATAAATTCTGCCAAACATTCAAAGAATAATTAATTCCAAAATTATATATTATAATTGCAAAAATAGGGGAAATGGTATCCTACCAAACTCTATGAAACAAATATGCTGATGCCTAAATCACAAATCAAGTAGAGAAAGAAGGCTATAAACTAATATCCCTAATGAATAGCAGTGCAAAAACAGGGAATAACATCCTAGCAAAGAATTTAGAACATCTTAAAAAGAGGTGGTGCAGTGGATAGACAGGCAGGACTGGGGTCCAGAAGAGTCCTCTTCATGAGCTTAATTCCGGCCTCAGACACTTCCTAGCTGTGTTACCCTGGGAAGGTCATTTATCCCTGTTTGCCTCAGTTTCTTCATCTGTAAAATTAATTGGAAAAGGATATGGCAAACCACACCAGTATCTTTGCCAAGAAAACTCCAAATGGGGGCACAAAGACTCAGACACAACTGAACAACCACAAAAAGGATTATGCACTATGGCTAGGTCCTGTTGATTTAATATTAGGAAAACTATAAAGATAATAAACCATATTCCATTCATTTTAAGTAATTTTCTTCATCTGACTACTGTCATAGATGGTAAGTGCCTCGAAGGGAGGGGCTGCTTCATTTTCATCTCAGCACCCCCAGTGACTAGCAATCGTACATGATCCATAGTAAACACTTAAATGCTTGTTGAATCAATTTGAATTGTGAACCTGTGTTTGTTGGCTTAAGAAGAAAAAAAAAATAGGTTCTAGATTTGAATAACTAATGGAGATCATTTACTTCATGTGGCCTTGTCCTCAGGATTAGATGGCTGTAACAAGAAGTGGGTGAGGAAATCAAGGGCTACAGGAACAAGGGGAAGTCAAGGGCATGTCTCTTGGGGGGACAAACTGGGGAGAAGGCTGGAGAAGGAGTATGCAGAGATGAGGTTCAGCTGTTGCTCAAAGCCAAAAGGAAATTCCTCATGAAAGTCAGGTGAGCTGCTTCTGCCCCGTGGATTTCCTCCTCCTCATCCCCTGGATTGCTGCACCTCAGTGAGCTATCCTAAGAAACCCAGGTCAGCTTGGAGGAGAAAGTCTTTTAGGTCTTTCTCCCCCTTTTTAAAGGATGATTTCAATATAGAGAGGGGTGTAATTTTCTCTTGCTCGCAATTCTATCGCTGTTGCTAATAGTTTGGAGATTTATAAGCCAAAGAACTGAAGGCAGATATGATCCCTGAGGGAGCCCTATTTCCCCCTGATCCAATAAGACCTTGCTCTTCAGGGCACAGAACAAGGTATTTGTGTATCAGTTATGGTGCCCCACCTCGTGTGCCATGGCTCTGGGATGCCAGCGTTACTTTATATATTATAAAGATGAATTTGGAGCAGCATGGGCATTTTGGAATCGCTTTACGTTAATCATCATCTCCTCGTCTCATGGGCAAAGGAGAACTTGAGGTAAGCCTCATTTACCAAATATCATTTTCCTTTCATGCTTCTCAACTCAGTCAGTTCAAGGATATTTCTCTCTTGAATTTATGATTTGAAACACCTACCTAAAGAACTTCCATTAGACTGTGGTTTGTGGGCTGAGCATTTTTTTACCACTTCAACTGGTATGGTCAGATTCCACAATTTACTTGGGCTGGATGTAGTGCTACAGAAGGAAATCAGAATTGAGCAAATGAAAAGCTGTGTATGCTTCACCTAGAATGTAGAATTATCTCACTCCTTGAATGTTAACCTGACAAGCATCTGGAGCACAGAGGAACCCCAAGGCCAAAAGTTAAGAATATAGAAAATAATACAGAAAGTACAGAATAATGCAAAAATTAAATAGCAAAAAGGGATTTTAAGGCACAGTACATGGGAATGGTGGAGCGGAGGATGTGGGGAAAAGTTCAGAAAGTGATTCATGCCAAAATTTTTTTAATCACCATTTTCTCTTCCAAAATAATACAAGTTGTCCTATCTTAGAACAATTCTTCATTCGTAATATCAATCACATCAGGATGATAGCAAAAACCTGAAAATTTGGAAGGATCTGGATATGACCAATCATATTTGTTCTCTTGTACCATGATGCTTTGAAGTAGAGGCCATAGTATCATCTGGCTCTTTTCTTTATTTGTTTGAAAGAATGGTCAGGAGGTGAAGATTCCAGGGATGCATTCAAAGCCAAGCATAGGGAGGAAGAGAGCCTTTCATTGAAGTTTATGTTCTTTGGAAATAATCCACAGAAATGCAGTCTTTGATAGAAGACTTTCAGGATGATTCATGGAGTCCTGAAGATAGATGTTTATCTCTTAGATGAAGAAGGGAAGGTTTTTACATCAGCCAGGGTACAGCATTCATTATAAACATCTTGGGCCATGTTGAGTCCAATTTAGAATAGATTTTGAAGATTAATTCAGCACTTAAAGGCTGCACAAACAAAGGCCTAGTTGCTAGATTATAATTTTACTCTTAAAGGTCTAGAGAGGATTTATCAACATGAGGGAGAAGTTCAAGTCTTCAAAGAGAAATAGAAAAATGAAACTGGTTTATACGGCATGAATGACTTCAGTGTCCAGCTAAATCTAAAGGTCACCACGTGCATTCATTTACTGCTTCTGCTAATTGTTTTTCCATAGCCACAGAATCAAATGCTCTTTACTGTAGTTGACTATGCTGGTTTATTCAAGGAAAAATTTGCGTTCTTGAATATTTCTGCCATTACCTGCATATCATTTACTCATGGCCTGAATTTGGAAAGTCATTTTCTCTAATGTTCTGGATTCTCCCCAGTTGTGTGTTAATACTAAGATGAAGGCTAATGGGCATTAAGTCTTTCAGACTTATAGAGGGGGATGCTATCATATGACAAACATTAGCTACCTTTTTAACCAAGTGAGCTAGGCCGGCAAGAGGGGAGCAGAAGCTCTGGTGGGATGGAGTTTCGTGACTGAGTCTACTGCTCTTTTAAAGCTGATATTGTACTTCATGATCTGTCCTGGACCCTTCCCTTCAATCTGAGGTAGGAGGGAGCAGTGAGAGTGAAAGCGGTAGCCCCAAGAAGCAGGGAGTGTGCAAAGTGGCAAATACAAAAGGAATTATTGGAACGGTGGTACCTGAACCCTGGTCTATTACTCTGGTGCCAACCAATTCTCTAGGACACTGAAAGAAGTTCTGCCTCACTTGCAGCTGTGGACACATGATGGCAGGGCAAACAAATGAAGCAGAAAGAAATGGGAAGAGAACAAAATGAGTAGGAGGAATTGGAAAGAATGAGAAAGGGACTGGCTTTCGATAATATTTAAATGACATTTTTCTTTATGAACTTAATAGCATTCCTTTAAAAATGCAAATAAATAATCAAACAAAACGTATAATGAACCTCAAACAAAAGCCTTCACATCCAAATTGTTTACATTTTTTTCATTGAAAAATCATAACCCCATCTGTAACAGAGTAAAAAGAGGGGTAGTTTCCTCTAGTTTCACCTCTAAATCTGTACACTTGGGAAGTTTGGTCTTTGTTTTTTGGCTTCTCCAAAAGTCCCACCCGATACCCTACTGAGACAGGGAAGTGATCTGGAGCCCTTGAAGTCTACATTCACATAATACAATCCCTGGTATTTTCTGCCAAACTAGAAAAACTGGGAGCAAAACCTGATCGCGGAGGGTCTGCTGGTCAGGGACAACCCTAAGCACAGAGCTACCACCACATAAATAAAATACATAAAAAATACAAAATGTCCCTCAGCCCTACATAACCACTCATCATACCCAAGTGATGGAGATGGAGTGGCAGAAAAGAAGAGGGAATAAGTTAAAATCACACATTTCTTAGACTACCAACAAAGAGTAATTTAAATGTTAATACTTTTATCGTGCAGTCTTTATCCAGTGGGTTGATAAACTACTGGAAAAACTGAATCACATCCAACTAGACATTCTCACTACAAATGAAACCACAAGATGATAGTAGTAGTAGCAGCAGCAGCAGCAGCAGCAGCAGGATGATGTATTTACATAGCATCTGCTATGTGCCAGGCACTAGGCTAAACACTTTACAAATACGTTATTTGATTTTTACAACAACACTGTGAGGCGGGTACTATTATTATCACCACTTTATAGTTGAAGAAACTAAGGCAAACAGGTTAAGTGACTTGACCAAGGTTACACATAGCTAATATGTCATGGAGACATGCCCCACGCAAAGTTCAAATAGAAGAGACATCTTATGGTAGTAATGAAGTCCTCTAGATCAGGGCTTCTTAAACTTTTTCCACACATGACCCCTTCAGTGCTTCTTAAGCTGGGGATCGTGACTCCATGTTGGGGGGTGGTGGTGCAGATGCTCCTGTTTTGTGAATGACATCATACTGATAGTATAGATCCTTGAAAGAAAGTGGGGCCTCCTTAGTATGTTCAACTTTGCCATCCTATGGTAGCCTGAAAAAGCCTTGTTTTGAAGACCTTTTTGAGATCCATAAGGCTTGGATACAATAGGTGGCTGCCTCTGCTCTAGACATACATTCTCCTCTTATATGATGCCCCAGCATGCCCCTTTTCTGTAACTCTCCCTATCTAGAATCTTCCAAGTTCAAAATGCCCAGCCTAATGCTCTGATCAGCCTCATAATGCATGGCATCTCTTTGCCTGTAACATCAGAAAGAGAAAACCAAAACAATTTTTGTTTATTATCAACCTAATCATACCTACCACATAGCTCTCCATTTTTCATAGCCTCATCTCCAGCATTAATTCTTCAGAAACTATATAGTCCATGCTTTGAAGTCATGTAGCACCACCAGAAAATATTCATCTTAAAAAGCTAGGCCTTGATCTCAGGGAAAAGCTTGGGGATCACTAAAAGCCTTGTGCATTTTCCCCAACTATTAGCCCAGCCTGCTCTCCTCCTCCAGCTTTGTTCTAGGCTCAGTTCATTATCTATCTTCTATGTTTGTACAAGATATGTGTACTGATGAAGCAGCTCTCTTAATCGTACACCTACTTGAATATCATAGCTTGGATAATAGGCATTTTTTCATCCATTTTCTTTTTTCCATTGTAAATACATACACCAGAGTAGTAACTATGGCTGACTTTTCAGTAATTATGGGCCTTATTTAGGAAATGTTCCAATATCCTGAGGCAGGATGAAGTAAACCCAGTGTTCTAGAAGATGAGAAAACTCTAGCAGCTAAAGGGACTCCCTTTTTGATCTGGCCTCTTCACTAGATATCCTCCATGACAGTGGGTAATGCTTTGGTGATCATGAGCCTCTTTGGTTTATTTCATTTGATATCAATAATTAGAGGGTTGGTGAATAAATTGATCTTTTATGTTTTATCATTCAAGTAGTCATCTTTGACTATCTCATGTGCATGGAACAGTCCTTGTTGGAGCCTTTAAGGTCATCACTTCACTGGACCAAATAAAATGTGTTTGTGTTTGTTTGTTTTTAAAATAAACAACAAGCAGGGAACAGAATGGCATCTATCAGCCAAATGTGCGGCTGGAAGGATGTTGTCAGCTATACAATATCACTTTAGAAAACCTGCCTATCCCCTTCCCAAATCTTGATCAAGGCACACATTTGATGTATGCATAGATTATGCTCATCATAACTTTGTGGAGATAGCAAAGTAGGCATAATGGTTGGCAGTTATTGGTGTTTTCTCATTGCCTTTTTTTCAGCAACATAACATCCATTTTTCTTCCCTAGCATTTAGTATCCCCCCCCTCTGTCTTCTATACTGAGAATAAATCCTTCAGTGCCATCAGAATTGAATTGGATCCCATGGCTTTCCTCCTGACAAGGAGATGAGAAGTTCAATGTCCAAGGTGATTTCTAGGCTCATTTTAGTGATTGATGTACGTGGCTAATCTTCCTTCAGAAATGGTGATTGGTTGTGTTGATTCCTGTTATTGTAATCCATTTTCTGTTTTCCAGCATCAATAGCTCATTTAAATACGTCAAGCTGAATCTGCTTTTAATTGCGTAGCCTGTCATCTCATTTTTATTTTTCTTAGAATGTAGCGCCGATGTTGATTTTGGCTTTAACAAGGCCGTGGTCTCACTCAACACCAACAGCTTGTTCCAAATTCTTCAACTAGCAGTGACTAGTCATTTCCTGTCTTTTAAGATAGAATCCATTTCAATGTTTGTGATGTTATTCTGGGCTCATCATGTCCCAAACCTCCTCACTCTCTTCTGGAAGAAAGCCTTCTGAATAGGCCCAAGGTTTCAGTATAATGGACAAGGCCCTCACCTCTTTGTTTTTTCCAAAGAGTTTTCACTGCCCTCTCCTTTGCCTGTTTTGTGTTGAAATCACTGGATATTCAATGGCAATTTAATTTGGAGAGTCTTACTGAGTTCTTCATAGATTTAGCTACCTCCTTATACTCTGTAGCAGATGCTGGCCCATGAGCTGCAATTAAATTCATTGAGTTATTTTTGCAAATGCTTATCAGGAATACTGCAATTTGAGATAACCATGTGTCTCAGGAAATGGTGTTTTGTATTGCGTTTGAACACACAATAAAACCAACTGCCCAAACTCCTTTATTTCCCTGTCCAAGGAGAACTTTCCTTTTGGCTTCTGGTTTCATTTGAGTAGGAATGTCAAAGTTGATATCATATTCCTCAAATATTGGTCACTTGGTATAATATTCCTCATACTAAATATGATACAATGTTTAGAATACCAAGAGATCTGTGGTATCCTGTGCCCTCCTTTTCAGTGCATTTGCTCTGTCATCGCGGAAGTAGATAGCAGCCAGAAAGAACTGTGTACCATTTTATAATGTCTTTTTTTCAAGGGTTAAAGAGTTCTTCCCCAAGTGGCTGTTGTACTGGTGACAAGTTCTTCAGTACTTAGGTTGTGGAAAGCTCCCACTGGATCTTGTGCTCCTCTTCCACAACCTTTGAGAACTCAGGCTCATAGCCGTGACACGAAGAGGTATTGGAGCAAGACTTTGCCCTAACACCAGAAATATGTTATGGCTCTAGGCTTTTCCTTCCGGGCTTGATGGAACCTGATAGAGCAGAGCTTGTGCTCTCCTGATTCCATCTCCATTGTCTCATCCAAACCATCATGAAGCATCAGAATAGGATATTAGAGCTCAATGGTTAGTTTAGCGGGCAGCATTTCTGCTTGGGTATAGTTCCAAGGCATTTGTATTTGTTCACCATTCAAGAACTCCTCTAATACGTCATCCAGGTATGGTAGTGACTGTGCCAGTTGGGCAAATACTCTAGCCAATCCTACCAGCCTGGAAAGGCTTGAAGGATGGACTTGGCAATGGACAATTGGCAATTTTCTGAGGACCCACCCTAAATAAGTTCAGTGAGTTTCACCCCAAGAAGATTGGCCAGCATCTGGTGAGATTTTTTGTCACAGCTAATTATGAAACTCTCCACTAAAGTTCAGAGGGGTTGTAATCTGCATTAGTGGATGACAAAGGGGATTTCCATACTTTAGTAAACTTCGGATTTGTGTCAGTTGATTTCATAACTTAATATTCATAGACTGGAATTTATTTAGCCTGAGTAGTATTTAATCCTTGTAGCTTAGGATAGCTTCTGCACACTGATGAAACAATTAGCCCAACCTCAAGATGATTAACATTTTCTCTGCAACATGTTGCCTCTCTTTGACCCTCCTCACCAACAAGGGTCTCAATACATGCAATTTGCAACTAGAAATTAACATCCCACTGGTGCCTTTGGACAAATATAAGCTGAGTGGCCTGATTATGTTTCACTTTCATTAAACCTTCTTATGTTTTAATTATGCTCATTTAAAAAAACAAATATGAGTACCACCCAGAGGCCACTGGAGAGGTGAATAAAAGATATGAGAAGCCTGCAACCTTCCCAACAAGGAATTATGAAGGAACACTAGAGTAAAAGACGTGATCATAGAAATGACTGAGAGAAAATGAGGATGGGCTGATCACGTGGTGAGAATGAGGGATAACCAGTAGGTAGCCTGAACCTTTCCTATGTGAAGAAAAAGTCAGTAAAGCCCCTAAAATGTTGGGTAGATTTACTTCCAGTGTTAAACTTAGGAGAGGATGTCCACAAGAGCCATGCTAGATGGGCTGTGATCTGAATCCCTGGAAATAATCCTATATCCATGAGATCAGACATCCATTTGAATGTGTTTTTGATTAATTTGCCCAGACTTAATTATTGACTTATCAGAGCTCCAATTTGAAATTTTGTCCATTTAAACTTATGGGTGGCTAGCCTGGGGTCAGGAAGACCCATCTTCCTCAGTTCAAATGTGGCCTCAGACCCTTAGTAGCTGTGTGACCCTGAGCAAGTCAGTTAACCCTGTTTGCCTCAGTCTTCTTATCTATAAAATGAGCTGGAGAAGGATATGGCAAACCACGCCAGTACTTTTGCCAAGAAAACCCCCAATGGGGTCATGAAGAGATGGACATGACCAAAATGACTGAACAACAATAACCTATAAAGTTTTAAATTAGACAAATCATTACTAAATTCATTGACATCCTCTGTGGAACTGTAATCTAAAGTGTCCATATAGTTACAAATGTGGAATGGAACATGAATCCCGAGTGCTGGCTCAATTTTGTCATGCTGTTTCCCACTGCTACCAGTGTCAAACAGATGAAACTGTTGGCAATTTTGTATTATTTAAATAACAAGTATTAAAATGGTCGTTTTGATCAGGAATGAATATTTAATTGTGCCTATGTAGTCATAATGAAAGCAGAGTTTTCACTGCTATCTAACAGAATACTCATCTGTCATGGAAGTGAGTATAGTCCCAAGCATGTCACCTAAGGATGCTCACTCCAGATGGCAGTTTTTGCTTTGTCCAACATTCTTCCTTTCCTTTAGCTGTAATCCCTCAGTGTATAAAACAACTCTTTAAGACTATGAGTAAGGTCTGTACATTACAGAGTTGTTGGTGGAGGTGTAAGTGGAGGGAGTTTCCATACCTGAAGCTCCCTATTCCCCTGGAATCACAGATCTGTCTCTCCAAGCCCCCCTCAAAAAATACAAAATAGTAATAAGAGAAGACCCTCTATTTGCTTAGTGCTCCATAATTTTCAGTCCTTAGATGATCTGCCTCCTTAGCCTATCATGTCAGAAAGCACTCTCAGAGCTAATTGTGGTCTTCCAGTAAATGAGTGGACACCTTGGGCAGTTTGTACCAAAGGGAAAGAGTAATGGACACATCTTAATGTCTCCCTCTGATACCCAAAGGGATCAGCAGTAAAGTTAATGAGCTGTTCCTTCAAACAGCTCTCTACCAATCCACACAATATATGCATCAGTAGTTTTAGTTTTAATTAGTTTTGATCAAAAGTTGTCCAACTTACCCAGTGGCCCACCTAGCGAATGTGAGGGAGATTGTGCGTACAGGCTTCCTTTGAAATGCCTTGCTGCTTCAAGAGGAGTCCAGTGAGACCCTGCAAAGCTCACTGAAAACTCCAATGTCATTCTCGCCTTTGTTATTCAGCAAAGGTTTCTTTTCCCATGCTATGGCTAATAATATTGTAATTTATTTAAGAGCCATCTGTGTCTGGAGGAGGCAGCTGTTAAAATGAGACCCAGGATGAGTAGCAAGGAGGTAATATTTGGTCCTCAGATTGCACACTGATTGACAACTTATTTTGTTCTTGCAGTCTGTTTTCAAGAAGACATTCGATTTGTTGCCTTTTTCACCACTAGATTATGCCTGCTTAGCTATTTTCAAAAATCCAAGAAATTCCAGCAAGTTGGCTTGTTGGAATGAATCATGGTCTCATAAGAAAAACTTCAAATCCTAGGCCTCAGACTTGTGTAGGATCAGTTTTTTTCTTTCATATTTTTTGTGATTTTAAAATGTTTCCCTTTAACATAATTTAACCTATAACTTCCCATGCCAGTTAAAAGTGACGAGTTACCAATGATGAACTCAGATGCCTATATTCTATATGCATAGGCATGTATATCACTCCTGATACATCTAGGCTTCCTTTCCCCGGCTCCTAGTCATTGCATGTGTTATAGATTATCCCTCTGAAACTTACTGCGTTTAAGTGTCTCACAGACTTTAACTTCTTCTAACTTTAGTCACTACATTCATGATTTTTAAAAGTCATTCCTTAGTAGCAAAGGCTTTTCTCTTACCCAAAGGTAAGGGGCAAGGAATGACACTCCCACTATACTCAATTGATCAACAGACAGAATTGAGTTTTTTAAATGTGTGAATGAGATTGTCTATACCTTTTGTTCCCTTTATCAAGTATGAATTCCTCTTTGAGTCAAGAAGGGAGAATTGGTTAAGATAACCAAACAAGCTAACCATGCCTCTAGGGGCTTTAACAATAGGAAAATCATCAGCAGTTACTCAGTTTGGTGATATGTGAAGGACTCCAGGCTCTGGAGTACCTTGAGGAGCCAGACCTATGCACCTGTACCAGAGGTCAGTGGAGAAGGTGTAGAGGGAAGACTGAGGCCAGAAGGAATGTTATACCAATCCTCCATTGATCGCAATATCAAAGAGAATGAAAATGGAAGTCAACTGCATCCATCTGGGAGTGGAGGGAGAAATATGGAGGTAATGCAAACATGGACAAACACGAATGAAGAGGACAAGTTACCAGAGAAGGGAGGCAGTTTCAAGAAATACAACATTTTTTGCCATGAAGAGAAATGCAGACTATGGACTCCACAACAGAGAACTACAAAGGCGAGCTCTGTGAGGACTCAAAGAAGAAAAAGGCTCCTAGTAACAAGGAGTTGAGTCACCCTTTTGCCATGTGTGTTTCCAGCATGTGCCCCTAACATTTACTTGAAGTTGGAGCCCAATCTTGTCCTCTGGACTTTGTGTCTACTTTTTGAAGAATGTGCTCCAGGCTTTTATGGGAAAACTGTTTTGTACTAACTCTAATTAACTATGTCAGCTTAATCAATGTCCTTTTCTTTTTTTTTACATCCTTTTCTTGAAAACTAATTGAAGTCTTACTGATAGATGTGAATGGAAAGCCCATCAGTGGGGGCTTGTGAACAATACTAGAAACTTAGCCCTTCCTGGTTACCTCTAGCCCTTTAAGTAATAATAGCCACTGTCTGGGCAGTTGGCCTGCCAGTGCAAGTGGAAGTTGAGAGAAATAAGCCCAGAGAGGGTGCCATTACTAACCACATTGAGAACATGAGACTGAAATGGAAATCATTCTTTTATTCAATATACAGAGCAATAATACCACATGCATTTATTTAACCTTTTCTAAAGAGAGTAACTTTGAACCTATAAAATAAATAACTTAGTGGTCAGGTATGGCTTTGGGCTACCAAAGTTCATCCTTTCTGTCTAGTGTAAGTTTTTTTTCCTGTTTCCTGCACCTTTAGCCTCAACTCAGGCTTTTCAACTTCCTCTTGAAGGACTGCTATCATTATTTTTTAAGTCTTTTCAGAAAGGTCATACCCTTAATGAGCATTCCACTTGTTTAGAGAGTACCTGAAATATCACCAATATTCTGGTTCATGGCCTTCTGGAATGCTCACTAATTTAGCTTTACTAATGAATATATTCACCAATGGAATGCCAATTACTAATGTAATTCTAGTCAACAAATATTTAGAATTTTAATGACTCCATACGTCTCTTGTCATAATATTCACAAGTTATAATAACAAACATTTTCTTCTCCTGGGTTCCATTATGTTAGATGGAGACCCTGTTCGTAGGACATGCCAGGCCTGGGAGCCTCTGAGAGAAAGGTGCAGGCTGAACCTATGAAGGGTCATGACCAGGCTATCTCCAATCCCCATGGCCCACAGCAAGAGGATCATATCTTTTGTCATACTGGCCAATTTCCTTGATGTGTGGTGAATTCTCAGAATTCTTTTTAGTTGCTTTTCTATAATCGTTAGTGATAGTTATTTGGGACAGTCTTTTGTATAATTGTTAATACTTTGCAATTCTTTTTAAGAACTCTTTCTTCATATTTTTTGACCCCTTGTCCATTGTGGAATGGTTTCTTGACTTACTTAGTTTGGATATCAGATCCTTATCAAAGATATTTGATGCAAAGGTTATTTTCCCAGTTGGCCACCTCTTTTCTTATCCAAATTACATTGATTTTGTTCAAGCAAAAGCTTTTTAAAAATTATACGTAATTCAAATGATCTGTTTATATTTTGTGATTACCTCTGTCCCTTGGTTAAGAACTTTCCCCTAGCCATACCTATAAAGGGTACCAGATGTTGTTCTCTTCTAAATTTCTTTTGATGACATAACTTTTAATACTCAGGTTGTATAGCCAATATGAACTTATTGTGTTATTACTATAAAATGGCAGCCTAAATTAATTTCTGCCAAACTACCTTCCAATTTTTCTAATACTTCTCCCCCAAGTGATCTGTTTGTGCATCCAGCAAATACTAGATTACTATTTGTTTGCTTGTTTCTCGCTCATCTCATCTTTTCCTCAAGTCTAGTTTTCTATTTTTTGATCGTTCAAATAGTTTTGATGATTTTTGCTTTTGAGTATAATTTATAGTTATAGTATAATTTGGCAAGTATTATTCCCAGAATGGGCATATTTTTAAGATAAGTTGGGGATGGGTGGTAAATAATTCCTTTTAATTTTTTTTTAATATGTACTGCACCATCATTTATAAGAACCAGAAAAATCTAGTGCCTTATCTAGAAAGGAACAGTAGCATGATATGGCTGGGATTAAATGTCCATAAACTCCAGCCTGGTGAGAACATAGGCTAGCAAGCCCAGCTTAGGTGCTGGAATGTAGATTGCTGTCTCTGCAACACTGAGTCCATTTACTACACTAGCTTGTACTGTGTGTCGTAGCCACTGAAGATCCCAAGTGTTTCTGGAAGGTAGACACACCACTTTGACAAGTAATGAATCAGCCATGCATCGGCCCTGCTTTTCACATTTGACAAGGCCCTCAGAGTTCATTTGGTCCATTCAGAGTCTCATCAAGAATCTCTTGTAGAGCATACCCTGCACGTGGTTATCCAGCTTCTTGTTTGACAACCTCCAAGGAAAGGAAAGCTGTTGCCTCCGGTGGCAGCCCGATCCACTTTCTGATGGTCCCAAATACCAGAAAGTTATTTCTCACACGAAGACAAACTCTGTCTCTTTCTGGGATCAAGCACATCAAAGCTAATCTCTCTTCCATGAGACAGCCCTAGACAGCTATCAGATCCTCCCTAAAGTTTGCCTTCACAGAATCAAATAGAGTACCTAAGCATACCATAAGCAGGTATCCTCATCAGCTGGGTGATGCCCTTGAGACAGTGTTAGACTTGAAATCAGGAAGACTTGAGTTAGTATCCCGCTTCATACTCTTGCTAGCTGTGTGCTAGCAGATCACTTAACCCCTTGGGCAGATCACTTAAGCACTCTCAGACTCAGCTTCACCTTCCAGTAAATGAGGATAATAAATAGAGCCTACCTTGCAGAGATGTTGTAAGGATTAATGAGATAATATATGTGAAGTGTTTTACAAACCTTAAAGCATATGTAAATATTAGCTGCTATCATCAAGACCATCATCATCACTGCTAAAGTTCCAAAGCCAAGCAGTTTGTCATTAATGCCTTAGTTCATATATGGTAGCTCTGTGGGGTGACAGACTCAAATTTCTTGCTGCTTGGGGTGGGGGGAAGTGACCAACTGGAGGATGGTCTCATGTCCTTTGTACCTCAAGAATGTTTTTTGCACCCTGCCCTGGAAAGGAGGGGCAGCCTTACCAATATGTACAGTAAGCAGTTTCCTGTGTCACAGGAATTAGAGATATTGGAAAGCATTTCCCACACAAAGTTTTCCCTTTCAGTGTCCCTCTGGTGTCCCTACCACTAGATACCAGTGACCTCAATGTGACCATTGATTATCTCACATCCGCCATGGAACCACAGAGTAGAATCATACAGTTTTGAGATAGAAGGGAGATCACTGTGTCTGACTTGCCCCCTTCCCTTAGGCTTAGAATTTCCTCCCTCAATTAAAATTCCTTCAGAACTCTTCTCTCCATCATGTGGCAGTAACTTAACAGGCCAAACAAGTTCTTAATAATGTATTAACTAGCTAAGTGAAATCTTTTTCAAGTAATATAATGCCATAACCTCAACAAACTGCCCACATCAAAAACAAAGAATGCATCATAGTGTGTTGGCTACAGTGGAAAGTTTGAATTTGGTGTCAGAGGACCTGGATTCAGATGCTGGCTCTGCCATTTACTATCTTTGTGACCTTGGACAAGTCATGTATCCCGTTTGGGTTGCCTTTCTAGACACTCTAGCTTACCAACATCTTTCAGCATGTTCCCAGAATAGAATATGATATGTGGGTTGTGGTCTGAGCAGAGGAAAAGACTATGTACTTTCTCCTCTCTAGTACTTGTTATTCTGCCTCTCTCAACAGCCTAATTTCCCATTACCTTTGTTTGTTGGCCATATCATTAGTGTCCACTGAAACCCTCAGGTTTCTTTTTTTCAAACGGACTAATGTCTCCAACTTAGACTTCATAAATAGTTTTATTAACCTGGCTGTAAGACATCCCCATGATTGTTTCATCTTCCTCTTTTCCCCCAATATAATATAGCTATTAAAAGAACAAAGTTTTGTTGTTGCTGTTATTCCCGAACAGCCTTAGTTACTTCTGACCATTATCACACCTGCCACTATTCTTACAGGACTGACACGTTCATGTTCTCTTCCATCTTTATCTTCCCCTTTTCCATCTTCTGTACAAGTGTTTTTAGATAAACTTGACAGTATGTAGCCATATCAATTTACTTATACAACTCCACCTTTTCCTTTGAACCAGAGTTGTTTTCTTTTATATCTTCAGAATTTTATTCTTGAGAGCTTTTCATAACTCCAGGGTTTGCTTCCCCTGTAGAATTATAGTCCGTGGGACCTAGCCTTTCTTTGAACCTTTTGAAATCTGTTCACCAGAGGTCTAAGGTATAGGTCGAGTGCTGCTTATCTTGTCTGTCACAAAGTCTAAGATGGAGAGGTCAATTCTGAGAGTCCATATCTGTCTTATCCTAACAACAAGGCCCTCTGTATTTTTAAGCATCATGTCTAGAATAGAAGATCCATTGGTTGGTTCCTCCACCTTTTGAATGGTAGACCATTATTGAGACCAGTAGAAAAAACAATTATTGTATGCATAATATAAAAACCATTATTTAGACCAGTAAAAAATGTTACTTTGATTTGAAGGAAGAGAGGGAAGGAATGAGAGAAGAAAAGAGAAGAGGTGCGGGAAGAGAGACAGAGACAGAGAGAGTAGTATGTGTTTACATACATTCTTCTGCAGATCTCTATACCTAAAGGCCTCCTTCCCTACTTTTTCATGCTTCTCTGTATACTTCTCACTGTCACTGCTGTTTCTTCCTCCGCTGGTCCTCACCTCAGTGGTCACCTCTACTTTTCCCCCTTCTGATTCTTTGATTTCATCACCTGAGTATATCCTCTTATTGTAAAGCCCTCACTACGACTATGACTACTGCTGCTACTCACACTCACTCACTCACACATTTTGCATATGTGGGGCTGATCCACCTAAAGTCTACAGAATACTCATAAGGTCACTTTTGATTGCTAGCTTTAATATCTCTACTTTAACATCTTTGTTACCCATAATTTGAATATTTATGCATAAACATTGTCATATGCCATACTGATGGTTCCTTTCCTGGATTTTGTCTCCTGTTAATTCCTGTGCTTGTCTATTGCTCATCTTCTAACTCTGTGGTTATTCCCTATGACTTTTAACTTAGCTGATATCTACTTACCTATCTTTCTTTCTTTCTATTTATCTATCTATCAATTTGATCTATCAGTTTTCTCCCTCTTTTACATTATAGGTTGAAGCCTTTTGTTATTTAATTTGCCAAGTTCCAGGCAAATAGCTTCTTAGCATCCTATCATAGGTACCCTGCATTCGTGTTCAAGAACACATCATTTATATGTGGCACAGAATCTAGGTCTGTGCGGCATGCTCTGATCACCTATTTGAACAGGCAAGCTGAGTCCCCAGAGAATGGCTGTAAGCTTCTCCACTTGGGATCCTAGGTGTAACCCAGAAAGGTTAAAGGTAGTTCTCTAATACTATATACCTCGGGAGACCCCATCAGTGTGCTTACTGCTGTGATTATTTGTTGATGTCAATTAGTCAGACTTAACTTAGCTTTTAGAAAGGGATGTTCACCAAGTCCATATCATAAAATATCCTTACCCAAAGTCTGTGACACATTCCCCAGTCGATAGATACAGAATCTAAGGGAATGTTGGCTGAAGCATAAAGCACATATGGCAGTGTGGCAAAGGGGACAAGGGTGCAATCCACAGTTCTTAGAAGTCATTTTACCGAGGTCCCCAAGATGTTCCCTTTAGGTATGATATAGTTTTAGGGGAGTTTTTTCCTGCTGGGCTCTTTGTAAAGCCTTACATCTGTTTTCTTCATCTTATCCAATACGTTGTCATCAGCTGTTCCAGGGATCCTGCTAGGACATTGATGGAAAGATGGGAAGTCAGAATCTTTGGAACCTCCAAAATCCAAGAAAAGAACATTGGCCTTTTTCTGGCTGAGGTGGTAGAGAGCTAGAGAACTGGATGAAGGTCAGGGCACTCTTCTTTCTGTTGCTGGATCCTTGAATCTCCTGACTTCTAAACCAGATTTTGATTGTATTCAAGTCCTCTAGGGTGTGACCAAGTCTCCCAACCAACTGGAAAAGGCTTGCTGTCCATGTGGTTCCAGTTTAGTCCATGACTTTCAAGGACTTGTGTACTTAGTTTATAGTCTTTGATTGATTGATTGATTGAGATCTGCTCTCATCTGACTAAGATATCTGGGTGTGGAATATTATCACTTACTTTAGGTAGAGTGGAGTGAGTTGATTGATTTGCTCATTCACATTTAAATTTTGATCCATGTTCCAGAAATCCAAATCCTTTTCTCTAATACCATTTCTTAATCAACTGTTTGCTTTTCAAAATCTGCTTCTCATTTCTGTGGTCTTTATTTTTGATTGGCAGCAGTGATAATGAAAAAAACTTATGCCCCTAAATTCTTTGGTTTATTGCCAGTGCTTATATAATCCTCATTAATGCTTTCTAGATTCCTTCTCACTGGGTCCTTTAAACCTAGATGAATTTGCAGAAATGGGTAGCAGTCATTAGGTTTGTTATGTCTTTGGTAGGTTTCTTATCATATCTTTCATGTATGCCTGTGACAAATGAAAACCCCAAGAGACAGAGTTTGTTGGTAATCAATATATTAATTAGACTAGCCAGCAATCAGTAAATTGATGATCAGTGGTTTCTCTTGGTAATCAAAGATGTCAAGGGAGACGCTGAAACACCTTAAATATCTTTTGAAAGGGAATTCCCCTGACAAGTAAAACTCAACCTTGATTGGTGGACATTTAATGAGGAAGTGGGCTAAAAGTTTTCAGCTTCTCCTGCTGAGAATGTGGCTTGATCACAAGACTCAGGAGTATCCAGCAATCTGGGCAGGGGGAAGCCATCTCCATGTGGACCTCTCTGGCTAGTTTTCTCCTTCATGAGCTGGGTCACCCTAAACTCTAATGGAGGGTAACCAAGGACAGGGCTGCCTTCCATCAGGATGAGGGTTCACCTAGACTGGATTTTGCTTTATACTCTAAACAGAAATTAGGTCTCCCAGTTGGGTGGTGAGTGTGTTCCTTGAGGGCTGGAAGAAATCTCATCAATCAGCCACACCCTTCAGAGATTGACTGACTTTAACAGGAGTTGGGCCTTTACAAAAAAAAAAGGAAGAAAGGGTGGATAACAATAATTAGTTATTAATATAAGAATATAATATTAATTATCTCATGCCTCTCCAGTTGTTGTTCAGTCATTTTTCAGTTGTGTCTGACTCTTTGTGACCCCATTTGGGATTTTCTTGGCAGATATACTGGAGTGGTTTGCCATTTCCTTCTCCGACTCATTTTGCTGATGAGGAAACTGAGGCAGACAGAGTGAAATGACTTGCCCAGGGTCACACAGCTAGTAAGTTCACACAACTAGTAAGCTGACCCTATCCACTGTGCTACCTAGTTGACCTTATAATAACTCTGTTGTTACAGTCATCAAATAGCTGTTTCATTAACCCTCAGTGGGGAGATCCCAACCACAGTTACGTCTTCCTCTCAGCATAACTAGATTGTCATGCCTGACAACAAGTATGGATCCATCATTCCTTGGAAAATAGGAAACTGGTTCTTCCTCCAAAGGTTCAGGTCCTTCCTCTTCAGAAAATGTCTCATAGCTATTTCTTAGCTCTAAATGTTTAGTGGCCTTCTTTCACTCTCCATCCTATGGGCTCAAGATTTCTTCTGCCTCATCAGATTTTTTTTCTTTGTTTTTACATAATAGTTTCCTCCCTTTGTAGGGGTTTCTCTTAAGGGAAATATTCATCATATTTAATAACCTGGAGAAGTCTTCAATGAGATCCTTTACCTTTTCTACTAGGTAACATTCGCTTATCTCTAAGACGTTAAACAGCATGGGCATAAATGAAATTTTCCTTTATGTGGTAAACCATGCCTATCTAAAACCAAGAGCTAGATTATCAATAATGCAGAAACACTTGGGGCCTTTCCACTAAGATTAGGGATAAAACAAGGATGTCCATTGTCACCACAATTATTTGATAGGCTTTTAGAAATGCTGGCTATAGAAATACAAAAAGAAGAAGAAACCTAGGCAGAAAAGAAAGAACATTTTGACTTTTTGTAGATGACAGAATTTCCTTTTAAAACCTAGAGATTCACCTAAAATTAATGGAAACAATTATCAAATTATGTAAAGTAGCAACATATAAAATAAACACCTACGTCATTGTCCTTTCCTTATATTACTATCAAACTGCAGAAAAAGATCAAAGAATGAGTTCCATTCAAAATAACTACAGAACATCGAAAATATCTGGGAGTCCACCTACACACAGGAATTATATGATCACAACTTGAAAACCCTCCTTATGTAAATGATGGAGGATTTAAAGCATTAGGGACTGATGCATTGCTCAGTGTCCTGGTCAAAGGCCGCCCACATTTGATTAAATGGATCACTCAGAGGCTGAGGGTTCAGATAAATATTCTCTTTCATAAAAATCTGTATAAATATCCCCCATGTAGAAGCAGTTCCCATAGGTTCCCTGCCATCTCAGCAGCTCCACAACAATGTCCCAAAAGCCTTTTTTATATTCTTTTTGCCCAAAGGGCCCACATATGTGTCTGACTCGTCTCCCTGAAGGATTGACTCAAACTGCCCCCGTATCTGTACTTCACAGCAGTCTCAGCTGGTATTGTCATAACATGGGGAGTTAATTCATGCCTCTTCAGTTCTACCAGCATCATCCCAGCCCACTATACTCAAGGTTGGGTCATGCCAGGATAATAATAATGGCAAAAACACCTAAATTAGTTTACTTAATCATTTCGATACCAAAGTGTGAACAAGTTAGTTCGTATAGCAAGAGAAAATGGTAACATTCTTTTGGAGGACCAAAACTTCCAGATTCTCAAGGGGAGCAATGCAAAAATAGTAAGGGTCCTTAGAAATTAAACTTCAATCTATACTACAGGACAGTAATCATCAAATTGTTTGATATTCATTTTAAAACTATAGGAATATTTATTAGTGTTACAGAATAGGACACCTAAGACTCAGAAGGAGTTGAACATAGTAGTATCTTGTTCAGTAAACCCAAGGACAGCAACTATTGGAGTCAGGACTCAAAATTCAACACAAATTGCTCTCCAAACCTGGAAAGTAGCATGATAGTAATTAAGTTTAGGACATCTCATACCAGATGTCACAGGAAAGTCTGATGTCAATATCACCTAGATGTAAAAGGTCCTCATAAATAAATGAGAAGAACAGGGAAGAAGATAACTCACAACTACAGATATGGGATGAATTT
Organism: Trichosurus vulpecula; assembly: GCF_011100635.1. NCBI lineage: Eukaryota > Metazoa > Chordata > Mammalia > Diprotodontia > Phalangeridae > Trichosurus > Trichosurus vulpecula. The sequence continues at coordinate 17,388,037 of NC_050582.1, forward strand.
GCTACCATACAAGGGATGGAGATGATCATAAAGGATGAAATCAATTACTTTGATTAGATCAAATTTAAAAGCTTTGGACAAGCTAAATTATTTGGTTTAAAATTAGAAGTATAAAAATTATCTAGAAAAATATGAAGTGCATTTCTCTGATAAAGGTCTGATATTAAAGTTATAGGGAATTATTTATCAGGTGTGGGACAGATATTTATTTCTCATGCACAAAGAATGTCACACACAATACTTGACAGCACATATTTGTTTTTTTTAATTTAGAATAGAATCCAATAATCTAATAACTCTTACAATATCCTGGGAGGCTGATACTTAAACCTAATCATAGCAAAGAACAGTTTTCAGGACTGCTACTTATGAATTTTACATTTTACCTTCATTCTATACTATCCAAACAATTCCTGGTGTTCATATAATCATAAAAGGTCCAGGTTTGGACCAGTCTTCTTCTTGGCAACCATCCCACCTTATGCAAAAGTTTTCCCTGACTCTAATCAGCTGTACTTGCTGGACACAGGATGTCCAGATCTTTTGAACTTAGGAGGTTGATACTTGGACATTTCCACTCTGAGGCTTCTATTCAGTCTTCTACTCGGGAAAGAAAACACAAAGCTAAAAAGAGTGAGAGGCTGCCATTGTAATTTAACCTAGTGGAGTCTTCTCTAAAATAACTACTATAGGAATGAGGTCACCAGCATGCCAAGGAGGAAAGGGCCAACTGTTCCCACCCCTCCATGGAAGTTTCAGTGATACATGATGTTACCTTGAGGGTCCAAGGAAGAAAGGGCTAACTGAAAGCTCTGTCTTCTTTTACCTGACACAGCGCTCCTCCCCCATCACTGTCTCAAGGTGGAAGGAGGACCAAGAGAACATTCAAGGTTTGCCAGATTGTGTGAAAATTCCAAGTCCTTCAGTTCATTGCCACGTGGATAGAAGCAGCAAGAGAGTTCATCTCTAGTACAAAGGCTGTTGTCCCTGGGAGTTCCCACGGGAGTTTCAGGCACACATTTCCTGGGATATTCCCTGTATGGCAATTCAAGTTTTGTCTCACTATACAGTAATATTTTTCTGTTGTTTGCATAGAGAAATATTTGTTTGTTAAGTTCATCATTTAAAAGGATTTAAGAGGAGTAGATGTCAATTTCCTTTGCCTATCCATTCTAGAACTTCACCAACACTGGTGAGAAAAATTTGTTTGCCCCTAACCTAAGTCTCTTACACAGTAGTTTAAGCAGGCCTCTTTGCTCTTGTACAGTTATAACACTAGTCCTGGGGTGTTTTTTTAACAGGCATATACATCCAAGAATTTAAGTATGTATAAATATCTATGCTTAAATAGAAGGAATGATGTCAGTGATAAAAGTATCAGCTTAGCTTTAAGAAAAATAGGAAGCATTAATGTTTCATAATTCAAATTGTAAGTCAATAAAGTATAAATTACAACATTTCAACTTATAAAATATAACTTAAAATGTACATGTGCTATATTTCACTGGAACAAATTAGAATCTAAATTTATTCATATTAAAACCATAATAAATGCCAATTCTCCAGCTTACACAAATCACTTATTTAATATATTCCTTCACAGTTAGGATGGGGGGAGCAGAAGTGTTGGATTAATAGATTTTTAAAGGTGCATAGAAATTCAAGTAAAATATGAGACTAACATTCAAGGATTTCAATGAGTAGAAAATGAGGGGGAGAGAGAGAGAGAATCAGTCACATTTTCATCCTACTGTTTTTTAGTGTTCATCTTTATTAAACATCATGGATCATAGCCACGTTTTGTTCCGTACTCAGAATATTTGTAACACTAGTTTCTTAGAAAAGTAGCCTTGTAAGTCATTTCTAAATGTATAGATTAAAATAGGATTATGAAGACAAGAAATTATCTTGAAAAAAAGATGTAATTTTTTTTTTCAATCAAGTTCACAGAATCTATAAACTCTGTGAACTCTTTGGGAGTTTAAGAACCTCTCATCTGCTTTGCCTGAGATCATGACAGCCACCCCCCCCATTTTTTTATTTCATCTGAAGCATGATCCTTCTCCAGTCCCTAATTTTAATTTTATGTGTATCTTTCTGTTTCAAATGTGTTTCTTTTTTTTCTTTTCTTTTTTTTTTTGGAGTGGGGGAAGGCAGGGCAATTGAGGTTAAGTGACTTGCCCAAGGTCACTCAGCTAGTAAGTGTGTCAAGTGTCTGAGGCTGGATTTGAACTCATGTCCTCCTGACTCCAGGGCCAATGCTCTACTCACTGTGCAGCCTAGCTGCCCCTTCAAGTGTGTTTCTTGTAGACAAGTTATTGTCAGATTCTGGTTTCTAATCCATTCTGCTGTCCGCTTCTGTTTTGGGGTGAGTCCATCTCATTTATATTCACAGCTAGGACTGATAACTGTGTATTTCCCTCCATCCTAGTTTTTTTTTTAAATATTTATCTTCTTTTTTTTACCTTGTCCCCTTTTTAAGTGACTGTTTTTCTTCTGACCAGTACCTCCCTTAATCTACTCTCCATCTTATCCACTCTACTCCTGTCTTATAACCCCTTTCTGTCCTACTTCTGTGTTAAATGAGTTTCTGTCCCCAACTGCATGTGCATATTTATTTTTTCTTCCTTGATCAAGTACAGATGAGAGTGAAGTTCAAGTGTTTCCCACTCCTTACTACCTCTTCCATTGGATAAACTCCATTTATGAAAGACAATTTTCCTCATTCTTCCTTTCCCTTCCCCACCACTTCCACTGCATTCCTCTTCCCCACCTTTTTTATTATTCTTCTGAGATCACCCCAACATAACAGAATCATACCCAGACCCTCTGTCTAATTAAGCTCCCTCCAAGACTCTTGGTGATGGTAAAGTTCTTAGGGCTGACATGTTTCCTCTCCCCATATAAGAATGTAAACAGTTTAGTCCCATATGATTTCTCATTCATGTTTACCTTTTTTCGCTTCTCTTGAGGCATGGGTTTAAATGTCTTATTTTCTATGCAGCTCTGGTCTTTTCATCAGGTATACTTGAGTTCTGTTTCATTAAATGTCAATTCCCACCCCACCCCCACCACCCCATAGGATTATGCTCATTTTTCTGGGTAGGCTATTTTTAGTTGCAATCCTAGATCTTTTGCCTTGTGGAATACTATATTCAAACTCTTTCTTTAATAGTGGTAGCTGTTAAATCTTGTGTGATCCTGACTGTAGCTCTCTGATATTTGAATCTTTCTTTCTGGCTGCAGCTAGATTTTCTCCCTAACTTTGGGACACTGAATTTTGGCTGTAATATTCCTGAGAATTTCATTTTGAGGTTTCTTTTAGGAGTTGACTAATGGATTCTTTCCATTTCTAATTTTCCCTCTAGTTCCAAGCTATCTAGGCAGGAAAGTTATGCCTAGGCTCTTTTTTGTCCTTGGATTTCAGGTAGCCCAGTTGTTCTTAAATTATTTACCCTTGATCTATTTTCTAGATCAGTTGTTTTTTCCTGAGTTTCACATTTTCTTTCAGTCTTTTTACTTTGTTGTGTTATATCTTGATGTCTCATGGACTCATTAGCTTCCGTTTGGCCAATGTTAATTTTCAAGAAATTATTTTCTTCAGTAAGGTTTTGTACCAGTCTTTTCATTCTATTTTCAAATCTGTCTTTCGTAGCTCCCATTTGGTTTTAAAAATCTTTTAAACCTCCTTTATAGTGCTGCTAAGAGTTCTTGTTGGCCTTGTGTCCAGTCTTCATTTTTCTTTGAGGCTAAACTCCCAGTATGTGAGTCAGGGCAGATGGAAAGCTTTTTTTGAATTAGTAGATAAATCCTAGGGAGTTCCTGCAGTACCTTAAGTTCAAGTGAATTGTGCAGGGATATACAACTAATTAATATGAGAAGCAGGATTTGAACCTAGGTCTTCTTGCCACTGAGCCCAGTCCTTTATCCATAATACTACACTGTCCCCATAAACCAATAGTATAGGTTATTAGAAGGGATGAGATGTTTAGTTAAGTATTTTTGCATGCTGCATATGAACATGATGTTACTGACCCATTGTGAAAAAGGTATGCAATAAATTTGTTCAATTGCAATTTTTTGTCAGTGATGATGCATCTGTGCTATCCCTACTCTTTCCCAGCTTGCGACCACCAAACTAGAACATAAGAGTGATTCCACAAATATCTACTGGTTGAATGAATGATTAGAGGAATAACCAGTGACCATGTTAGCTGGGGCTAAGGAGGAATGTTTGTGACCCCCATACAGAACAAAGGGAGTTGGCTCACTTGCAGACACGACCTGTCCATGCCTTTGTTGTACCCATATTCTAATCACTGGTGCCAACTTTCCTTTTGAATCAGAATGTGGCCTCCTATCTGGATTGAAAACACATTGAGAGATTTTGATTTAATCCAACAAATTCTTCTTAAGTTAGGGAAGGGAATCAGCATTTATACAGCACCTCCTGTGTGCAGGCATTATGCAAATATTATCTTTTCTTTATAAATATTATCTCCTTTGATCCTCACAACAACCCTGCAAAGTAGTTGAGGAAACTGAGGCAAACAGAGGTTAAATGACTTGCCCAGGGTCGCACAGCTAGTAAGTGTCTAAGGCTGGATAGGAACTCAGGTGTCCCTGACTCCAGGCCCAGGGATCTATCTACTTTGCCACTTAGCTGCTTTGTTAAAGAAAATTCATATTCTGTGCAAGGCAATGTGCTTGTTGCTGTATGTTCAACAATGAAAGTGACACAGAAGCAGATGACATTCTATTTGGGCCGAAAAGACGTGTTGAAAGGTTAGCAGATAATAGAGCAAAATGAATATGAACAAAGACATGGCCACCTCTTTGCCTACATTTGACTGATATTTGGGAAGAGATTTTTAATATCAGCTCATATGGAAACAGAGGGAGAAATACAATGAAATGCAATTTAACATAAATCGGTTATATTAGGGCACTGTGCTGGTAGCTAGGGAAACAAGAGCCGAAATGAAACAATACCTGCCCTCAAGGAGTTTGCTTTCTCTAAAGGCAGAGAACCCATATACCAACACAGAAATCCAAATAATTACAGTAGCAACGTAGTGTGTGAGTGGGATGAGAAGTCAGGAGGTAAGGCTTCAAGGATTTTAAGAGGCAGTCTCGAGGAGGAAGTGCATTCAAGCCTGTGCAAGAGTACAGAAATAGCAGACGGTATATCAAATTTGGGGACAGCTAGTTGAGTGGTTTAGCAATAATTTAAGTATACAAAGGAGGTAACATGAAGTGTCCAGGCCGAGCTGGAATCCCTATTGTGGGCATTAAACTCCAGTACGAAGACCTTCTATTTTATCCTAGAAGCATTAGGATATCAAAATGGTGGGTTTGAGGTGACTGTGGTATCTAATTGGAGCTGTCCAGCATGAAGGTAGGACTGAGGAATCGGAGTTCAGGAGAGACAGCTGGGCTGGATATATAGATCTGGAAGTCGTCTGCTAGAAATAAGATGATAGAAGGCAAAATTAGGAAGAGATTCAGTAAAACACCTACTAGAGAGGAATGCTACTTGGACAACATCTCCCTTTGACTTCTCCTTCTCTCTGCTCAGTCAGCACCCACATACTGGGCCTTCTCCAGGTATCCTGATCCATATCTGGCCACTAGACCCAGATGGCTCCAGAGGAGAGAATGAGACTAGTGACCTTGCATAGCCCTCTGTCATTAAATCCAATTCACCTTCAAGTCATGGCATCTTTCTGATGTCATGGTCCTCCTTTGAGAACAAAGGACAAACCACACAGCACCCTCCTGCAGGTCCTCTTTGCCTAACACCTGAACTATTGCCATAGTCTTCTGTTTGGTCTCCTTGCATCAAGTCTCTCCCCAACTCAAAACCATCCTTGTCCCAGTCACAAAAATGTTTTATTCAAGCATGTCTGACTGTGTCCTCCACCTCCTATTCAATAAACACCAGTGATCCCTGTTACCTCCAGGATCAAATGTAAAATCTTCTATTTGATATGTAGGGAAAGATATGCCTCCAGAACGGCAGGAGGCCCAACTAAGCCAGATTAGCTGAAGGACATTTAAAGATGAAGCTGGAAGTAACCAGAAACAGACCCAAATGGGAAAAATCTCTAAATATTTCAATGATGAATTTCATCTCTCAGCATCAGTACTACATTGAGATTCTTGTACATCCCAGTCCCAGATATGCTCCATGAGAAAGCAGAAATGGCCCTACATAAGGGGGAGTACAAACAACGGGACTCAGAGGCAGCCCGAGCTGGAGGCCATACCATTGGAACAGCGATTATGGGTTGATTCCTCCATACTTTATTATTTAAATTTTTTAGTGTTCAGCATTGATTTCCACAAGATTTTGAGTTACAAATTTTCTCCCCATTTCTACCATCCCCCCCAACTCCATGATGGTATATATTCTGATTGTCCTGTTCCCCAGTAAGCCCTCCCTTCTGTCTCCCCACACCCCCTCTCCCCCATTCCTTTTCCACTTACCCCATTGCCTGTATATCTTATTTCCCAGTTGCATGCAAAACAACTGATTTTTGATCATCTGCTTTTAAAACTTTGAATTCCAAATTCTCTCTCCATTCCCTCTGCACCCACTCTACCTAAGAAGGCAAGCAATTCAACATAGGCCACACATGTATCATTATGCAAAACACTCCCATAAATAGTCATGTTGTGAAAGACTAACTATATTTCCCTCCATCCTATCCTGTCAACATTTATTCAATTTTCTCCCTTGATCCTGTCCCTTTTCAAAAGTGTTTGCTTTTGATTACTTCTTCCCCCATCTGCCCTCCCTTCTACCGTCCCCCCCTTTTTTATCCCCTTCCCCCTACTTTCATGTGGGGTAAGATATCCAATTGAGTGTGTATGTTATTGCCTCTTCAAGTCAAATTCGATGAGAGCAAGATTCACTCATTCCCCCTCACCTGCCCCCTCTTCCCTTCCAGTGAACTACTTTTTCTTGCCACTTTTATGCGAGATAATTTACCCCATTCTATCTCTCACTTTCTCCCTCTCTCAATATATTCCTCTCTCATCCCTTAATTTTAGTTTATTATTTTTTTAGATATCATCCCTTCATATTCAACTCACCCTGTGTCCTCTGTCTATATCTATGTATATTCCCTTCAACTACCCTAATACTAAGAAAGGTCTCATGAATTATACACATCATCTTTGTATGTCAGAATATAAGCAAAACAGTTCAACTTTAGTAAGTCCCATATAATTTCTCTTTCTTGTTTACCTTTTCATGCTTCTCTTGATTCTTGTGTTTGAAAGTCAAATTTTCTATTCAGTTCTGGTGTTTTCACTGAGAAAGCTTGAAACTCCTCTGTTTTATTGAAAATCCTTATCTTACCTTGGAGCATGATACTCAGTTTTGCTGGGTAGATGATTCTCGGTTTTAATCCTAGCTCCTTTCACCTCCAGAATATCATATTCCAAGCCCTTCAGTCCCTTAATGTAGAAGCTGCTAGATCTTGTGTTATCCTGATTGTGTTTCCACAATACTCAAATTGTTTCTTTCTGGCTGCTTGCAATATTTTCTCCTTTAGGGAACTCTGGAATTTGGTAACAATATTCCTAGGAGTTTTCTTTTTGGGATCTTTTTCAAGAGGTGATCTGTGGATTCTTTCAATTTCTATTTTACCCTCTGGTTCTAGAATATCAGGGCAATTTTCCTTGATAATTTCTTGAAAGATGATGTCTAGGCTCTTTTTTGATCATGGCTTTCAGGTAGTCCAATAATTTTTAAATTATCTCTCCTGGATCTATTTTCCAGGTCTGTGGTTTTTCCAATGAAATATTTCACATTGTCTTCCATTTTTTTCGTTCCTTTGGTTCTGTTTTATAATATCTTGATTTCTCATAAGGTTCCACTTGCTCCAAACTAATTTTTAAGGTAGGATTTTCTTCAGTGGTCTTTTGGACCTCCTTTTGCATTTGGCTAACTCTGCCTTTCAAGGCATTCTTCTCCTCATTGGCTTTTTGGAGCTCTTTTGCCATTTGAGTTAGTCTATTTTTTAAGGTGTTATTTTCTTCAGAATTTTTTGGGTCTCCTTTAGCAAGTCACTGACTTCTTTCTGATGATTTTCTTGTATCACTCTCATTTCTATTTGCAATTTTTCCTCTACTTCCGTTAACTTGCTTTTCCAAATACTTTTTGAGCTCTTCCATGGCCCAAGACCAATTCATATTTTTCTTGGAGGCTTTTGATATAGGCTCTCTGACTTCGTTGACTCATTCTGGCTGTATGTTTTGCTCTTCTTTGCCACCAAAAAAAAAGATTCCAAAGTCTGAGTCTGAATCTGAGTCTGTGTCCTTTTTCACCACCTGGCCATGTTGCCAGCCAACTAGTTGACCCTTGAGCTTTTTGTCAGTGTATGCCTGCTTGTAGAGTAGTCCCAAGCTTTAGGGTCCAAGGGCTGGTATTTTCAGAGCTACTTCTGCACAGCAAGCTTTGCCACACCAGCACTCCTCCTTCCCCAAGAACCGCCAACCAGGACTGTGACCCAGATCCAAGTAGGCTCTGCACTTCTGCTCTGATCTGCCACTTAATTCCTCCCACCAGGTGGACCTGGGGTCGGAAGCAACCACAGCTGGTGCTCTGGAAGCAGTCCCAGAGCTGCACCACTTCCACAACCCCGGGGCTAGGGTCGAACCACAAACTCCTTTCACTCCTTTCCAGTAGTCTTTCCACTAACCTGCTCTGTTGTCTTTGGCGTTTGTGGGTTGAGAAGTCTGGTAACTGCCACAGCTCACTGATTCAGGGTTCTACACCCTGTTCTGCCCTGCTCCCAGTATGGTTGGTTCTGATGCGGCCCAGGCTGGCCTCTGCTCCACTCTGCTCCCAACTCCATGCGATAGACCCTTCTCAGTGACCATTCAGGCTTTCCTGGGGTTCAGCCTTGCTTCCTTCTGCTATTTTGTGGATTCTGCAGCTCTAGAGTTTGTTCAGAGCCATTTTTACAGGTATTTGGAGGGATCTGGGGGTGAGCTTAAGCAAGTCCCTGCTTTCCAGCCGCCATCTTTGCTCCACCCCGCCCCCCCCCCCCAGTCAATTCTTAAGACATTTGAATGAGGAAAGGATATCAACACACACCTTAACATTACTAAAAAAATAAAAGTGATTGGGATAATAGAGATAGGAATTGGACCTATTATTTCAGTGAGTATTAGGGAATTCCCAGGTGAGGACCCCCCGCCCTTGCAAGTACAGGTTGGTGCCTTATTTGCAACTTGTAGTGTTGGTATATGTGAAAAGTGAGACTTAAGGTCAGGTCTTCCTCTACAAATCCATATACCCATTTTTCCATTTCTTTAAAATCTTTTTGAGAAAAAGCTACCTCTGTTTTGGAGATATCCTTGATGAAGATCTGGGGAGGGAACAGATTATTAGCAAATTATAATCTATTGAGAACCACATCTTTATGATGCCATAATTACCTGAAAAGAAGAAGGGAATGCCGAATCCCACTGTGTTTATTACTTGTTGACTAAAACAAAGCATCAGATTTAGTGGAGGAAAATGCAAGTCCCAGAAGCAGGGCAGTGGGAGATTTTAGCTTGAAAATAAAGTGAGAACATCTTGTGTTTTTGTAAGAGTTGCCTTTTAGACCACCTGCAGATGAGCCGAGGCTGAGCATCTCTGCCTTCTATTCTATTACTTAGATCATGGAGGAGCCCACTGCCTCTGCCTGCTGTTGATCCCAAAGGTATTAGAGCCAGCCTGTGTGGCACTTTATATTAGTGATTTGTCAGGTGTTAAGAAGACCCTGTAATAACTAACATTTTGAAGGACTGTGCAAATATTTTCTTTGGGGGAATTTTTAATCTATTATTTCACTTCTTATTAGGAAGTATAGAGCACTGATTTTTGCCTATTTCCCTAAGCATTACTCTTAGCTTTTCCCTGTTCTTCTTTGACATTTTTACTAGAATGCCTGGATTTTTAATATTTGATAAAGCACCCAGAGATAATTATTATTAGTTCAGTAATAGAAGCTGCACTTCATCCTGTATGCCTTGTGATATTCAGTTTTCTGCAGTTTAGTAATGAAAATCAACAGACCTAATGGGTGTGATGATATGCAAACCATATCAGGAAGGTTTCTTTTTCATGGTTCACTTATTCAGTCCATAGGTTTTGAGCTGTGTTACCATGGATCCCATTTTCAAATGAAATAGCTTCATGACGTGGGGAAGGATGAAGGAATTGTCATCATTCTGAGTTTGTTGAAAGCTGAGAAATCAAACAGTTATTTATGGCATCTGAAGTGGTAACTTTTTTTACCATAATAGGATATTTAGAGATTAATAAAACAATCATCTCATTTTGAACAGGCACTCTGGCTTATTAGGTAGGGGAAAAAAAGAAATCTTGCTTTTTGAATGTCACGTAGTAGTTGAATAAATCAAGTTGGCACCTGCTGTCTGCAAGGCTCTGTGCTAGGTACTAGGGGTACAAAAATATAAAATAATCGCTGCCTTATGGGGCTTAAAGTCTGCCAGAGAATAACATTCTGGAACTCCCCCCAATAGTACTAGCTAAAGTAGCATAGGAAAGGAGTCTCTGCTGGCCTCTGTCCAAGGAGATTGATTGCTAGAAATATCAGAAGCACCTTGATTTAGTAGAAGAGAAGTTAGGATCTGCCACTGGGTGATCATGTCACTTAACCCCTCTATGCCTCAGCTCCCCCAGCACTAAAAGGAGAAAGTAGGACTCATTGAATTAAAAGGTCTTTTCCAGCTTAAATATATGATTTTATTAAGCATCAGTAATTCACAGAAGACAATTAAGAAATCATATAGTAAAACTCAGGACTGCAAGGTGATTTCACACAAATAGAAAATAGTGAACTAAAGATACTTATGTAAGGAGGTAAATTTGACCAGATATGCATCATTTAGTGGTCTGGGGTTCATTGTTGGACCCCAGAAGAGGCTATATGTCAATTCAAAATGAATAGAAAAGGCAAAGAGGGCAGTATAGGACTATTATATTCTAAGAAGGTATGTCTTTATGTGTAGGAGTGGGGATTGAAGCAAGAATCATAATGGTTGTGGAAATATACAATAGGATACCTAAACAGAAGGAATATACTATGGATTTTGGAAATGGATCACGGTGTGTCACAGAGGCAAGATACAGTCATGATTGACTTCACGTGTCTGGACATATACTATAGTTCTTTCTCTTGCTCTCCCCCCTTCCAAAATCATAACAGGTGATAAACTCTTTAGTTGCATTAATTTTCATTTCATTCTTCAAGAGGTGCAAAAAAGAAGAACCAGTGAAACTATTATCCTATGCCAGATTCTGATGATTGAGACAGAATTAAATGGATGCTAAAATAAAAATGATGAGAATTTTTTAAAAGTGATCTCTTCATATTAAATTTCAGTATTAAAAAGAAAAAAGCCATACATAGTCTGACAGACATTCCAAATTTTAAGAAAACATATTTTGAAGAGTTTAGACAGAGCATAGTTAGGTTCCATTGACTAAAATTCTATAAGTAAAGTCAGCCTGAGAGGGATGAGAAGTCTCAAGAATGAATTTCTAATAACACAAACAGGATGAAGAAGAAAACAAACCCCTGCTTAAGCCACAGATTTTTGAGGATGTACATCCACACATACATATATGTGTGGGTGTGTATAAGATTTCACAGAGTTAGCTGAAGATGAATACAGAAGTGTAGTCTCTAGAAATAGTGTCAGGATGGTTGTACTAATTCCCAGCACCTTCAACAGAACATTAGTGTGACTGTTGCTAGAGATAAGAATTGGTGCCACCATTCTAGAAAGCAGTTGGAAATTTGCAAAGAAAGTGATTTAAATGCTCATGCCCCTCAATTAAGAGATTTTCCTGCTGGACATGTACCCCAAGGAGGTCAATGACTAAAAGAAAGACCTCATGTATGCCTCGATATTTATGGCAGCACTGTTGGTGGTAGCAGAGAGCTGGAAACATATAGAAGCCCATTGATTATGGGGTACATGAACAAAGTGAGGTATGTGAATGTAATGGAATATTATTCTTAGTGATATAAGAAATGATGAATGTTATCAATGCAGAGAACCAGGAAAAGACTTGTACCAATGAATGCAAAGTGCCCTAAACAGGATCAGCAAAACAATACACACTACTGATTATAACAGTGTAAATGGAAGAAGCAACAGCAGCCAAACAGTAGGAAATGAATGCTATGAAAGTGTAATGAGCAAATTGGACACCAAAGAAGAGCTATGAGAAGATACTCCCCCGCCCCCGCTCCTTTGTAAATACAGGGGACTTGGAATATGGTCCACAGCATATAGTGTCAGACTTTCCCCACATATCAGTCTGTTTTGATGAACATTTTTCCCTTTGTAAAAAAAATCCCTTGTTGGAAGGGATTACTCTCTGGGAAGGAGAAGAGAGGAAATATACATTGGAAAATATAAGTGATATAAAAATAATAAATAGCAACAAAATTTACTCTTAAAAAGATTAAGCGTGAAGAGTATTAGAATTCTGAGTGAAATGATGCTGGCAATGAATTTTAAGGGCAACAAAAAGGGCATTTTGAGTTAAGTTGGTGGCAGGCAGAAGTTCAGAGAAGGACTAGGCCAGCTGCTTGGGGTGCATGGCTTAGTAGTGAACAGTTGAAAGAAGGTATTACTGTTCATATCTGATTTTATTTCCATGTTCTCTGTCAAGGAATATGTTCTTTGGATTGGGAAGGATGGAATGGTTAATGTTAGAGTTGATTGCTGCTCAGGGTTAAGTGAAGAGATGGTAAGTAGGGAGCTAGTAAGAGATCACCTAGTTAACACCAACAAATTTGGGCCATTAGTTCCAGGCAGACTCCATGCCACAATACCTAAGGAATTAGATGTGATTGTTTAACCCAGGGGTGGGGAACTTGCTAGAAGTTGGTGAAATTGACCAGTATGTTGCCTTGCACATTGTACTTGTGGGCACTGAATAAATATTTGTTGAATCAAATTTGCTTGAAAAATTCTAGAACGTATATTAATTACAAGAAAGATTGAAAAGGCAAACAGCGATCATTAAGAGTTGGCATGGGGTCACTAAGAATTGGTAATAACCCCACCACCACCACCATCAACAGTAATAATGTAATGAAGTTGATGTGACCTGTGGGGTCAGTTTCGTGGAGCATGATGGGTCAATGACCATTCCTGCTTCTTTTTCTGAGAGACTCAGACCTGAAGATCTATTACTCAGAGATGATCAAGAGGCCCCTCACTGGTTGTGAAAATGTAAGAGCAAATGGATTCAGTGAGTATATGAATAAGAGTAACCTCAGCCCTCAACTTCTGTTTTCCCTTCCAGCTATGAATTGTGTCAGTACTCTTTCAGGCCACTTCCTAAGGGGGAAATTTCCTTACCTTTCCTTACCCTAGGCTCCATCCCCTCAGGAGGGACATTACATCTCAGGCTGGATAAGAGGAGAAGAAGAAAGAAGAAGCATTTACACAGAGCTTTAAAATTTGCAAAATGCTTTATGTAATATGATCTCATTTGATCTTCATAACAACCCTGGGATTTGGGTGCCCATTTTATACATGAGGAAACCGAGACTAAGAGAAGTCGAGCAGCTTGACTAAAGTCACATAGCCAGTAAGCATCTGGGGCAGGATTTAATCTCAGGCCTTCCTGACTCCAGGTCTAACCACCCTAAACCATCAACATGAAGGAAGCAGAGATATGCATGCACAAGCAGTGGGACTGAGGGAAGTGACAGGTGGGGGACAGAATACTGCTAGTGTTCCCTCTGCAAACATCCCGGAGCTGTGGGTGATTTTGATGAGGAGTTTGGGCTCTGGGACTCCAGAGAACAGACTGAATCTGTGTGTAGCACCAGCTCAGCTATGCATCTGAAGAATAAATATTTTATAGCAAGAGAATGTATAGCTTTGGCTCTAGCTACTGCAAATGATAAAGAAGGTCAGGAGGCTCCTGTGTGCATACACGGCTAATCAAAATCCAATCAAGGACCAAATAGGTGGATTGTGTACTGTGTGCTGCACAGAGGCATATTTTCCTGAGATTTTCTGAGCTATGACTTAGAGGCACTGTCAGCTAACTCAACAGGAATAGAAAAGAAACAAGCCTATTAGGAAAAATATATGTATAAAATGGTGTGTGATAGGAGTTTGTAAATCTATTAAACAAAGATCGTGTTGTTTTATGGCATTAAAAGTGCCATTTCTACTGATGTATCCTGCATGTAAAAAAAGTGCATAGAGAGGAGCATCGCTTAATTGGGGGACAAAGAACCTTTTTCAAGACAGGCTGCATTAACAATGAGACTGCTATTTCCCTCTTTCCTGGTCCCTGCAGACATCTCAGCTGTAGAGCAGAGCTAGGGTGAAGCAGACAACGGGGGTTTTAGTTTCATCTGATTCAACTGCATTCATCTAGATATATGACTTTTCTTCATATTATAAATGCATACCATGTTAATATATAACAATCAGAAGCCCCCTATAAGCTAGCAATTAGAGTTTCCTTAGGATGGCTGTCTGTTACCTTACCAGTTACATAGTAGTATTGTTATATACGAGCTAGATGATGTCAGTGAAGTCACTGAACCTTGTGCCTCAGTTTCCCCTTCATTAAAATGAGGTTAGACTAAATGATCTCTCAGGCCCTTTTCAGCTCAAAATCTGTGATTCTGTGATACTGCTAGCCCTCCCATTCCCTTTTCAGGGTGAAGAGGAAAAAATGCCTTCACCCTGATGTTTTTTAAATTATCCGTTTAGAAATGTTTAAGATAGTTATTTGACCAGGGAAGCAGTCTCATAGGAGAGCAAAGATTCACAGAATCTTAGTTGGAAGGGACCCCAGTAACCTTTTACTCCAACCTGTGCCTGTGCATGAACCGCAAAATACTCAAGAGATGCTCATTGACCCTATGCTTCAATTTACCCAATAAGGGGGGATTCGCTATCTGCCACAGTGTCCTTTGGGATAGAAGGTTGTTAGGAAGGTTTCCTCTTGTTGCTGTTGCTGTGCTTGTTCTTCTTGTTCTTCTTCTTGTTTTCCTTCTATTAAATTGGAATCTTATTTCTTTGAGGTTCTACCCATGGCTCCTAGTTCTTCCTTCTGGGGCCAAGCAGAAAAAAAGCTAATTCCTCTTCCACATGACAGCCTTTCCAATTCTTGAATGCAGCTGTCGTCTCCCAACTAAGACCTTTTTTCTCTAGTTCCTTGAACTGAACCTCATGTACTATGACCTTGAGGAAGGACCTTAACTATCTTGGCTACCCTCCTCGCAATGTGTTTAGGTTATCAATGTGAACCTCATGTACTATGACCTTGAGGAAGGACCTTAACTATCTTGGCTACCCTCCTCTCAATGTGTTTAGGTTATCAATGTCTTCTTTAAATTGGGGTGCCCAGAATTGAACCCAATACTACAGCAGTCTGACAAGGGTACAATACAGTGGAACTCTCACCTTTCCCTCTAGTATTCTGTCATCCATAATGAAGCAACTAGAGAATCGGAAAGGAAAGAGTCTTCCTTTTGGAAATGCACTGATGTGAAGGCATACCTGTGTAGACTACATGGTGTATGGGAGGGAGGGGGAAGGAGGAGACAGAAGAGTGATGGTATTAAAAGGCAAAAGAGAACTCAGGGAAGCTGCATTCCAGTGATTCTGTGCCTCACTGGAAGGGATGAGTAATACTTGAAGAGAGGAGAGAAGTTCAGTTCCACCTCAATATCAGGAGTTAGAGGGGCCAGCATGGGAGAGGTATGGAGGTAAAAATGAGTATGACATAAATTAGAAAAGAGAAGGATTGAAGAGAGGGAAGGGATCAAAGGCTGGACAGGATGCAGTATAAAGGTAAACCTGGGAGGGGGAGAACACTGTAAATTAAGGTTATTGAAGCTGAGAAAATATCTCTTCTTGAGCCAGCTTTGGGATAACCAGTGATGTGCTCCCCAGCAAGTGGAAACTAGATGGCCTTTGGCCCAGATCCTCTAGGGGGTATGTATGCCCCAGGGAAGCAGCAATAACTTCAGAAATCCTTTCAAGCCTAGAATTTCTGCATTCATGAGTAAGTGAGAGATGGAGAATTAGTGAGTAGTAGAGTGAAAGACTGCAATGACCCAAGTCTGCATGATTCAGAATAGAGTCATCCACTGGCATTCTGAGTTGGTGTTCATGGAGAATTGGGAGTGGGCAGGGAAGAAGGTCAGGAATCTAAGGTGTATTGAAATAGCTTGCTGTGGATTCTAGGATTGGAAGTGGGTCCAATGTCAGCTGGATGGGGCAGTAGATAGAGTTCAGGGCCTGGAGTCATTAAGACCTGAGTTCAAATCCACCTTCAGACAGTTCCTAGCTCTGTAACCTTGGGCAAGTCACTTCACCCTGTTTGCCTTAGTTTCTTTATCTGTAAAATGAGCTGGTAAAGGAAATGGCAAACCACTCTAGTATCTGCCAAAAAAAAACTCCAAATGGGGTTGCAAAGAGTCAGACATGACTGAACAGCAATCAATGTCACTAGAGAGGCATTGTACAGTGACTCTGTGGTTCTAAATCAGTGAGCAAATATTGACTGAATGGCTCCTCAGTGGCACCTCAGTTCCCTCATCTGTAAAATGCAGGGGTTTGGCTAGATGACTTGTCCAGTCCCTTCTCCTTCTAGATCTCTGCTCCCTCTACTGCCCTTTGTGCTCTGTGTTGTCCATTTCGTAAATCAGAATACAATCTGCTCTGTAATCCAGCCATTTACCCAGAAGAATATAATGCTTGAATAATTCAAAGCAAAGACTTGAATTCAGCTCAATTCAACAAACATTTACCAAGCACCTACTTTGTCCAAGTCACTTGAAAATTATAATTCAAGTTACATATGGCTTCTGTCAGATATGGCCCTAAGAATTAAAATCTAATGTCGATCATATCATGTGCCTTGAGGATAAAATCCTAGCTAAAGCAGATTGCAAATTAAAGTTTAAAAAGTGATTCTTTCCTTTGGTGATGTTTGAAAGAGTGTGCCAGGCATGTGAAAGTAACCTTGATATCACACTGATTGCCATTTTATAAATAAAGTCCAGAGATTCATCCATTTGGAGGAGCTTATTTTTTTTTCAAAATCATTTCATTCCGATCTCTTTTATGCTTAAATAAGACTTTCATTTGAATCCATTTGCGGCAATCAGTTTGGAAGAAAAATATGTAAAAAGGGGTATCTCAAATTAGAGAAAGTCAAACTTTTCTCCCGAAGAATTTTTAATCATTTCCCCTGTAGAACATGAATGTCAGGAAAATAAACAATTTCATGGCTTAATTCTCCATTGTACCAGTTAGTCCAGTGGGGAGCAGATTATGGCCTTCTAGTGCCATCTGCTGGCTGATGGTTGACTGGGTCTCAGTCCTCTCTGAGCAGACATTTTATGTTCCTGTTTATACATTTGTGGGCAAGATGACTGCTTATCAAAATGGAGACTGAAGCATTTACTATCTGGGGGGACCAACCAGTTGGGAAAGGTGTCTCTCCTTTTCTTTTCCTGGAAACAGGACTGGGTATCATCACTCACAGTTCTACATGCCCCCCTTTGTCAGAATGGGGAGAAAATGCCCTCATCTCCAAGGTTAAACCTTTGGAAAAAGGAAAATGGCCAATCTCAATGCCTGACACTGGAGCTGTACAGTTGCACATGGCTGTCCATGGCACTTTTCTGGCCCCATGAAGAAAACAACCCCCCAAAGAAAGCCTGCCTGGGTAGGGGCATAGTTAGGCAGTTGAATGTCAATCTGAAAGGGAAGGCTTGAAAAGCTGATCAGTTCCCAGGACCATAAATATCAACAGAAAAGCTTTAGCCCTCAATTCCTGCTTGCAAACTTTGCAAGTGGCTAAGGCTAATTATGGAATGACCAAGGCAGGGTGGGAAGGGGAAAGTGTGATCAAGGGGAGAGGTGGCCAAAGAGCCCAGTGATATGTAGAGAATTGTTAAAAGTAAATAAGAAAATCTACCTAGACCAAGGACTTCACTCCCAGCAAAACTGGATTTTCCAGTAAGTAAAGCAAAAGCTTCGGATGATACATAATGCCTCTTGCTTTTGTGAACAAGGAAAGAATGTTCCAAGGACAAAAGCAACTGAGCACTGGATGGCACGACCACGTTTTGGGGCATGGAGGTCAGTGTAGAGGTGATCACCCTGGGAGAACAACCCCTCCCCTGCTAAATGGTGGATCGATGAAATATCTGAACAGGATCTCTGATCATAAGGGCCCAGTGACCTGTGAGCTGGAAAGGAGGTGGGGAATCCATGTACCATTGAGCCAAGCTCACGTAACCTAGCTAGGAACACGCCCATAGAAACATGAAGCCTTTCAGAGAGAAGACTGGAAAACATGCACATTCTGGGAATCTTCCCCCAAAACCCATTGCCCTAAAAGGGGATATTAAACTGGTTTTCATCTATCACTTTAAGGCCCACGAAGGGGTCTATAGATCATTGAGCCTCATAACAATCATAGAAGGTTTATTATAAGTATTATTGTCCCCTTTTTACCAAAGAGAAAACTGAGGCTTGGACAGAAATGATTTGCCCAGAGTCACAAGCCAGTAAACAACAGGATTTGAACCCAGGTCTCTTCATATGCCCAGTCCTTTTATTCTAACTACACCAAAAGGTCTTGGTGTACACAAAGGAGCTGTTAATCCAATTAGTTATCATGGATCCATCCCCACTCAGTGGTCTGCACTGGGTACTCTAGATAGGGGGTCACATGACCCCACAACTGGCATTTAATCGGAATTTGCTGGACTCTCAGGATTTGTGGGGCATGTTCCATTGTCAGCTGGCTGTCAGTGTGCCAGGTTTGCCCAGTGTGCACACACTTGTGGAAGGGAACTGAGTTGTAGGGGGTAGGACTGAGCCCCACTCTGGGCCCCCCCAAAACAGTTGCCTGGAAACATTTCCCTATGCCCTGATCATCCCCTGGAAGACCCGAGGGAACTGTGTTCTTCTGGGGAGACAGAGCTCTAAGCACCAAGTCAGAGGAGGCAAAAGATGTCCCCTCCCTGTGCTTCAGCTTCTCCACATTTTCTCTGTACCTCTGAATCCTTTTCATCCTTTCTTTGCCTCCCTGGTTTCCATTCTCTGTGACATTCACATGTTTCTTGAGCTATAGATTTTCTTCTGTTCCATTGCAGGGAGATGGATTTAAGGCTTAGGAGCTCTGAAATAAAACAACAGTCTTCCGGAACAGGAAAGCAAAAAGGTTCAGAGAAGGCAGGAAGCAGATCTGGCCGAGCCGACATTTCTATTTGGTGAAGTGCTCTATCCCTCCATCTTCTCTCTCTGCCATCTGTCATTTCTCTCTCATATATCTATGTAGCATCTCCATTTGTCTCTCTCCATATCATCTCTGTCATTAGTCTATCTAGCCATTGATCTCTCTGTCTGCCTGGCTGTCTGCCTTCCTGTCTGCCTTCCTGTCTGTCTGTCTGTCTGTCTGCCTGTCTGTCTGCCTTCCTACTAATCTCTCCACCTATCTGATTTGATCACATGTAGCCCCTGGGCATCATGAGGGATGTTGCTAAACATGGAACAGTGATGAGGATCCATTCCCCCAAGCCTGCTGGATTACTGTGTTGGGCTTGGAGTCAGAAAGAATTCAGTTCAAATCTAGTCTCTTGTCTTTATTAGCCCTGTGACCCCATACACCACTCTGTGCCTTGTTTTCCTGGCCTGCAAAATTTGGATGATGATACCTGCATTATGTACCTCACAGCTCCTCCATATATCTGATCCAGTCTTCATCCCCACCCCTCCCAGGCCAAATACCTGTCGTTTTTTCTTATCCTGGGCAAGTCATTAAACTTCTGTTTCCTCTTCTGTAAAATGGGATTAATAGCACCTACCTCTGAGGATTGTTATAAGAATCAAATGAGAAAATGTTTGTAAGGCTCTGTGCTATATAAGTGGTTATTTCTCTATATAAACAGAGCACTGGCCCTGGAGTCAGGAGGACCTGAGTTCAAATGTGCCTCAGATACTTGACACTTAGTAGCTGTGTGACCCTGGGCAGGACACTTAATTGCCTCTCAAAAGAGGGTTGGTTGTTGTTATAGTATCAGCATAGGAAATCTGTCTCCTGGTGTTCCCTTGTATCTAAGTAGTTTTTTTTAATTATGAAACAGTATTAATATTTTAATATGCTACAGACTAATAATTGACATTTATAGCACTTTAGGGAGCTAAGTGGCTCAGTGGGTAGAGTGCTGGGCCAAGGAGTCAGGAAAAATTGTGTTCAA
The DNA here is from genome assembly GCF_011100635.1 of Trichosurus vulpecula. Classification (NCBI taxonomy): domain Eukaryota; kingdom Metazoa; phylum Chordata; class Mammalia; order Diprotodontia; family Phalangeridae; genus Trichosurus; species Trichosurus vulpecula. Next base: position 17,408,334 of record NC_050582.1, read on the forward strand.
ATCTTCCCTTAGACACTTAGGAGCTGTGAGCCCCTGGGCAAGTCACTTGACCTCTCTCTGCCTCAATTTCTTCATCCATTAATGAAGAAAATAGTATCTGTCCCCAGAGCTGTGGAGATGAAGTGAGATAATATTCAGAAGTTTTCAAAATGGTTTTTTATTGACATTTTCTCTTTTGAGCCTCTACAATCCTGCTGGGCAGCTACTACAGGGATCATTAATGTGCAGATTAGAAATCCAGGGCTCCAAGGGAACTGCATAGACAAGCTTGCTTTCAGGGGAAGTGATGTGGAGACTCTCCCCTCCCTCCTCCAGTCTTCTTCCTCTCTTTCCCATCACCAGTACAACACCTGAATTCTGGGGTTACTCTCTAACAAAGCAAAAACTCAGTTCACTTCTCTCAGGGGGACATCGCTGTTTCCTTGTGGTATGTGGCTATCAGAGAGTGATACTTCTGGCCTCCTCTCTCACTTCTGTACCTTGAGTGCCGTAGAAGGGCATGTGAGACTAATGGAGTTTGGTTTTAGACAGAAGCAGTTGTAAGAACCTCTCCTTAACAAATTCGGATGAAAAGTCAGAGTCTTATTAGGAAAAGGGGCTGCTGATGGCCATCAAGTATGAGGACCATTTCTCCTCCTTTCTTTTTGTCCACGTTCATGTCCGTGTTTTTGTTTCTTGTCCATATTCATCCAGACATTTTCCATGGGAGGGAGTTCATCTCAATCTCTTGGTTGTTGTCATTTGTCCTTTGCTTTCAAAGAGGGCCAGTGACATCACAGGTGATATCTTGACTTTTCCATGAAATGGATGGAAGTGAGGCAGGGCTGCACCGAGTTGTCAGCTTCACTCTGTTCCAGGGTCATCGAAGTCCCGTGGCAGGACAAAATTCAAGACGACTGGTGAGGGCCTGAGATGCATTGGGTGACTTTGGTGTCTTCAGTGTTTGACCAAGCTCCTAGTGCTCTTTGCGTTACCACATAGATGCGCAGTATTCCCTTGTCACTCCTTTCCTGGCCCAGCATCCTTTCTGATCGCCCATCTTTCTGGTTATAGTGCAATGCAGAAGTAAAGGATGGAGGATGTGGAGTCATAGGGGCCGGGTTTAAGTCTTCATTCTGCCATTGAGCAAGTCACTTTACTTCTCTGGAGATCAAGAAATTGGCCTAGCTAATCTCTGTAGTCTCTTCTAGCCCTACCGGCCTGATCTTCTCTGTTCTTTTATACCAGTTTTCCTGTGGGTTTTTACTGATGGCACGTTCAAAACAAGCCTCATTGTCTTGTCTCCTAAATCTGCTCCTCTTCCAAACTTCTCTATTTCTATCAAGGTTGCCATCATCCTTCCAATCACCTCATTTCCCAACCATTTTCCCTGTACCCAAGTAACTGCCACATCTTGCCATTTCTATGTCCACAGCATCTCTCACATCCTTTCTCTTCTCTCTGTGGGCAACTAGGTAGCAGAGTAGATAGAGAACTGGACCTGGAAGCAAAGACCTGAGTTCAAATCTGGAATCTAACACGTACTAGCTCTGTGACCCTGGGTAAGTCAATCTCTGTCTGCCTCAGTTTCTTCAAGTATACAGTGAGGACAATAATGTTTATAGTCGTTGTGAGGATCGAGTCTAAGCCACGAGTCTGACTGTGCCATTTTCCTACTCAATAAACTCTGATGTTTCCCTTTTGCTTTTAGAATCACCTATATTATTCCTCCCTTTGGCTTTTATAACTATTCAAAGTTGAGACCCACATGCTATATTATTCCTCTTCTCACACTCTGAGGTCCAGCCAGATTGGGATTCTTGCTGTTTGTTGTCCAAGGCACCCACCCCTTCTGTCATCTCCTCACCTTTAGCCTGACTGCCCCCCATACCTGGCATGAACCCCTCCTCATTATTCCCTCTTAGAATCCCTTATTTCCTGGACAATGCAACTCAGTGCACCATAGTACACATGGAGCTGGTCCTGTACACGCAGCCCCACCGTCTCAACTGCCCCTCCCTTAAATCTCATGTTTTCGGTCTTGTCTGTATCACTGTGCTTCTCTACAGAGATGTTTTCTCCCTCAATTGACATGATCTCATTTATAACAGGAACTGTTTCATTTTTATCTTTTTTATCATTTTATCTTTTCATTTTTACAGGTCTCTAGCACCTAGCACAATGCCACACACAGTAAGCATTTAATAAACGCTTGCTTTTTGATTGCTTATGGCCTACTAATGCCTACCATGTACTTCTCCATCACTCTTTGAATCTTTGGAGGATGATAATAAATGGCCACAACCATACACCATCATTAGAAGAAAAGGGAAAGGGAGTATCCTTGAGGTTTTATGAGTAGAGAGAGCTCCCAAGTAAGGAAACTCCCCTTAGCAGTGCAGGTAACCACATTCTCTGCAACTTAGAGCCTTAGGGAGTTATCTAAAGCATGAGAGGTCAATGATTTGCCTGGGGTAACAGAGCCAATTTGTGTTAGAGGGACACTGAAATAAAGGTCTTCCTGGCTTTGAGGATAATCGTCTATACCACTGTGTCATTCATTGGAAAAATATTCTTGAAAAGGTGGGCTTTTTTGGTAAGGGAGAAGTTTGGGACAAAAGAACTAGAATTTCCCCCAAAAAATCCAATCCACTCTCCTCTAACCGTTGTGTGTGAGGCCCAGCTCACTGCCCATATATAATGTTGGTCCAAGATTTAGGTACTGATGAAACAGCTCTATGGATTGTCCATCGACCCACAAGAAGAATTCTTTATCTTCTTGTTTGTTCCTGTGGGGATAGTTAGGCCAAAATGCCTTGTGTGATTATGCATCTCATTAAGAGGCTTGAAGCAATCTAGGCAATATACTATTAGGAGGAGGGCATCTTAGATCAGCCCTTGGAAACTCTGCTACTGAAGGGGCACCAGCTCCAGATTCGCAGTCAGAGCTGCATTCCAATCTCAATTTCACCACTGCCACCTTTATGACATTGAGCAAGACCATGGATTTCATGGACTTTCATGTTTCTGCTCTGTAAAATGACAGGGTTGGAGCAGATGACATCGAAGGCCTCTTCTAATTCTTGATCCTGGCAGCTTGGTGGCGCTGCTGTGGGTAGAGCACTGCCCTGGAATCGGGAAGACAGCCATGCAGATTCAGCCTCAGACAAGCAGTATGACCCTGGCCAAGTCACTTCACCCTGTTTGCTTCAGTTTCTTCATCTGTAAAATGGGTTGGATAAGGAAATGGCAAACCACCCCAGGATCTCTGCCAGGAAAACCCCAAATGGGTTCACAAAGAGTCAGATACAACTGAACAACAACAGATTCTTGATCTATGTCCCTGGGAAATTGCTGTGATGACCCAGAAAGTCCCATCAGTGACGTCCTTTCACTACTCCCCTAGAGTAACCATACATTCCAAGAGAAGTAGCAGAAATTCCTTACACTAAGTGCATTCGCATGCCTGAAGGGGCAGTATTTGTCTGTATTGCAATTGTGTGTGATGAATTAGCCCTACTAAAGGAGGACCAATTGGAATTAATATTTTTGGGGGGTTTGCATCATTTTTCTTAAAATGAACAGGAGAACTGACCAGGTTCTCTCTCCCATCTGAATTCCTAGATTTGGCAGTAAATGGCTCTCCAAAGGAATGATTCTGTGGTAAAGCAGCTTTCAGGCTAGAAAGGGAAAAGGAAAAAAAGACACACCTACGAAATGCACATAGCCAAATGAGATTTGCCCAACAACATTCTGTACATGAGAGCTGGAGATTGTGGGGTGGCGGTGATGACACAAATCTGTAAGTCTTCATCTGGCATAAGTCATGGGAAAGGGGAGAGTAAAGAAAGGGTCACTAAAAATGGCTTCCCAGCTTTCCTTTTTGTAAAAGTATAGTCCCATCTCTTATGTGTTAAGGAGGTTCCTTTGCTTCTGAGGGGGTCCTAGGGCAGCAATTAATGAGGGAACAAGGTGCTGTTACCTCTGCTTCCAGAACTATACTTTGGAATCTTCAAGTATTAATTATAATTAACTATAATTAATTATAACCCATTAGGGTTGATGGGACAGAGGAAGAAGGAAAGGAACATGGGAGAGAATTCATTACATGGCTGACTTTTAGGCCTGCTCTCCTGTAAAAAGAGGTCTCTGCTCTACCAAGCCTTGGCTAGATTCTGAGAAACTCTCCCCTGAAGAGTTAGACAGGAACTTGTACAAAGAACAGAAGCCCCAACATTTGCTAGTGGCCTCAATTTCTCCTTTAATCCTTAATCTTCTCAACCTAGTCTCCAGACTTGAAAGTGAGCTGGGGAAACAAAGAACAGGTTCACTTGCAGTTGGACCTTTGCTCAGAACATCATTTGCTTTCATCTTGGGACAGCATGTCAGAACAGGCCCTGACTCATGGGAGAGAGGTACACGTGCCCACCCTGGGTAAGGTTTCTCCTGCTGCTCTTTCTCGTATCCTGTTTCCCTTTGTCTCCCCTATCTTACTGCTGCCATACCTGTTCCATAGAAATGCTTGCTCCTGGCCATTATGGGGGTTCCCTGGAACCTTCCTGTGTCATCAGGAAGGAGGAGAGCAAAGGGGGTCAGCTTCTAGTCTTTTGACCATTAGGGTAGGCACCAGTGCTGGTGTCTTGACTTTTTTGAAGGTGGTTACATGAGGTCTCCTCGTGGATTGAATTCTCCTCACTTGTCATAAATTTCAAAACAGGTCTAAGACTTTCTTATCTGAAAAGCATTCCCTTTGGCAGAGCAAGCAGAAAAAAAGAATCAGGATTTAATAGACCGTGCCCCCTTCTCAAATGTGAGCTCTGACTGGCATAAATGCTTATGTTGATAATGATGGCTTTTCATTTTGCAAGCTATGTCAAGGCTCGGTGAGGAAGGTCCATGTAGTATGATGATGGGAAGAGCATCAGTCGCACTGGGAGTGCCTGAGCCAAGCTTCATGATCCTGGTTGTGCTGTTAGCTACCTTTGTTACTTTGGCTAAGTCACTTAAGATCTCTGAAAACCCAGTCTCTGGAAAGTTACTGATGAGTCATTTGTGCCACAGTATGAACTTGAACTGATGGTGTTACCCTTTCATACTCATTTTGGATTGGAGAATACCTGGTTTTGTACAGTGTTAAGGAATTTCCTGAGAGAATTTCAGCAGGGAGCTGGTTTATAAGTGAAAAGTTGTCCCTACTCTGGGGATAACACAGGTGGATCCAGTTTTACCTGTGTAGTAACAACAGCAGAAGCCAGCATTTACCTAGCATTTTAGGTTTGCAAAAACTTTTGCATATGTTAGCTGATGTGATCCTTACAACAGTCCTGTAAAGTAAGGGCTATCATTGTCCCCATTTTACAGATGGGAGAACTGAGGCTTTGGGAGGTCGAGTAACTTTCCCAGGGTCACACAGCTAGTAAGTGTCTGAGGAAGGATTTCAACTCACGTTCTCTTCCTGACTCTAGGCACAACACTCTATCTGCTGTACCACCAGCCGCCTCAGTGTTCTAAATCTAAATTCGAACCCATATTATCTAAAGATTAAACCCCATTGCTCCCGCTAAGAAATTCCTATGTGAATGGACTAATGTGGAAATATATTTATTATGATTGTACGTGTATAGCCTATATCAGATTGTTTGCCATCTTGGGGAGGTGAAAGGAGAGGGAGAAAAAAATTTGGAACTTAAAATCATATAAAAGTGAATGTTGAAAACTAAAAAAAAATTAATTTTAAAAAAGAATTTTCCATATGAAGACAGGAAGCATGGTATAGTGGGAAACAGTGGATTTAGAGTCAGGACATGGGTTTGAATCTGGACTTTACTACTTTTTTCTGATCGGCGTGGCTTCAGGCAAATTAGTTACTTCTGAGCCTCATTTTTTCTTCTGTAAAATGGGATGCTTGAACTAAGATTATTCCTTTGCACAAAGACCCCGGTTCTTTAACTCACTAGTATCATGAAGTTTCTAGTTTTTGCTAAGCATCCCCTAAAAATGCTGCCCACTTACAAAAACTGCGTGACCAATCGCCCCCAGTATTGTGCTGAGGCTCTGAACGCTGCCTCCATGGGAGTGATCAAAAGAGCTCCTGGGCTGTCTGCCCCTTTGACAATGTTTCCAAAGGAGAAACCAGGAGGAAGTGCATTTCAATCCTTGTCAATGTCTCTCCTCATCTGGTAGCGTTTCCTTCTGTTCATATTCTAATTGTGACAATATTTACCTTCTCCTTCTACTCAGACATTAGCTCCTGCTATAGACATTTGGATCCTGTGAGTCTCATCCTCTTGATGACTGCAGGGTATTGCTAACCTTTACTTGAAAGCTGAATGTAGCCGTAGTTTTCAATAAAACCAGCTTCCAGAGCTATGAATCTTGTCCTTTGAACATTTCCCTCCATTTTGACAGATGTACCGGGGATGAATCACAAATGGATGTTTTTGGTTCTACCAACTGGCCATTAGCAAGGAGCTGCCTGTTATTATGATATTAACATTTAACTGGGGGATTATGGAAACATTTCATGAAGGTCTAAATACCTTCCATACAGGACTGATAGTTTATTAAAACTGCATTTCACTCTTGGCCATGTTGAATTTATTTTTTTCTATTTTTCAGTGAATAGAGGCTTAAAAAGCCTTGAAAATATATTCTAAATCCTTCACAGCATACTTGCACACAGTTTTTTTTTGGGGGGGGGGGCTTTGGTGTGTTTTCGGTTGTTGTTATAAATCTCATCTCTTGGGTTCGAGGCACTTCTGCATAGTGACTAGCAAGCCAACTTTAGAGTTGGAAAAGCCTGAATTGAAGTGTTACCTCTGACACTTACTTTTGATGGACAAGTCACTCCATGTCTTGGTACCCAAGCTCCTCACAAGGGCTGTAAATTACCACTTAGTTGTGAATCTGTATCATTGAAGATTAGCAGAAGGAATTTTTCACCAAAAGAGTTCTTTATACAATCACCCCAAAACACAACAATACAAACACGAGAAAAGGTACAGTGCAAGGTGCAGCAGAGTAATTACATTGGAACAACATAGGAAATTCACTAGGCGTAGCTAGGTGGCGCTGCAGTGGATAGAGTGCTGATGTCGGAGTCAGGACTACTCCCCTTCCCAAGTTCAAATCTGATATCAGACACTTAGTAGCTGTATGACTAGGGCAAATCACTTCACCCTGTCTGCCTCAGTTTCTCATCTGTAAAATGAGAAGGAGATAGCAAACCACTCCAGGATCTTTGCCAAGAAAACCCCAAATGGGATCACAAAGAGTCAAACGCAACTCAAAAATGACCGAACAACAAGAAATTCACTACTCAAGGGTCAGAAGGTTATATGGATCAGTGAGAAGAGTACTAAAGTTGGTGTCACAGGATTCCGTTTTGCAGTCTCCCAGTATTCAATTTCCCTGATCATCCTCATTTTTTCTCATGTGCAAAATGAAATGGTTGAAGTAAGGTCCCTTCCAGGTTGTTTGTCAAGCCTGGTCCAATTATATACCACGAGACTGGAATTAGAGATAGGGCCAGTCAGAAAGATGTGACAACAGAGAAAATTAGGGTCAGTGATTATTAATATCAAGCAAAGTAGAAGACAAAGAGTTAGGGCTGTTCACCAGAGGCATTTGTCACTGTCATAGAGGATGTCTGGTACAGAGTTAACAGTGAAGAGGATCATGCCTTTAGAGCTGGAAAGGACCTTCAGAGTCATCTGGTCCAACCCCATCTGTTTATAGATAGGGAATGCATGGATAGATGAAAGGGCCGACTGGAGATGTCAAGGAGAAGTTTGACATACTTGGCACTTTTGTCTGGGTCCCGTACTGTCAGCATTTCATTTTGTCATGCATTTACAAGTGCCTAATATGTAGATTTCTCAAGGTTGAAGAAAATCAAATTCTCAAGTACTAGAGAGAGGAGGCATGTGTGGACAGCAGTTTTTCTGAAAAAGGTCTGGGTGTTTCAGTGGTCTGCAAGCTCAGTATTTGAACATCCTCACCATGAGAGCTGTCCAAAAGTACAATGAGCTGCCCTGAGGGCTAGCGGCTTCCCCCCCTTTCTTGGAGGTCTTCAAGCAAACACTTGTTAGGTGTTTTAGAGGAAGGATTCTTTTCATGTCTGGTTGAAATACTTGGCAGATGAAGTTCCTTCTGCCTCTCCAATCCTGTGATTCTATGATACCTCTCCCACTCTCCCTTTATGCTTGACTTGTCATTGCTGAATTGCAGGCTGATTTATTAATCTCTGTAAGCTTAGAAAGTTTGCAGCTTGTTATGTTTCCTGATGACTAATTTGTATACAACTTTCATAAAATGCACAATTACCTCTGAGACATTTAAGACAAAGAAGATGCCGAGAAAATAATGTGTTTGCATAGCTGAGGTTTGGTGTCGTGACTAGAGAGAAAACATTTCGAGTTAAGAACATTTGTAGCCCAGATAAACAAATAGGAAGAATTAGATGCCATTAGCCTGGGTTCTGGTAGGGTTTCTTTTGATGCAGCATGGGTGTGATTGAAGGGAGCAATTAGATCCCCACAGTTTGTTTATATAATGAGCCAGCCACAGATTTACCTTTCATATCAGTTGGCAAGATGTAGTTAGCTCTTCTGTCCCTTTGGTTCTTTTTCCTTTTTGTTCTTGCCTATAAGCACAGAGTGTTGGTCGATCCTGAGACGACTTTTCTCTTGAGGTGTCTCTTTGTCTTTCTCAGGAGAGGGCAATGTCTTCATTCAGACTGAGGGAAGGCGAATGGCAGAATAGATTAGTCCAAACCTCCAGGAAATGAGGTGATTCATTTCAGGGTCCTGACCTGGCTAGGAGACTGGTCACTGCTAAGTGTGAGAAGGGCTGAGTCTTGGTGTAGGTTATTGGATTTTGTGTTTGAACAGGCTTTTCTTATGCATCTTATATACATTGAATATGCAGTAATGAGGCTTAATTACTATTTAGAATTGAATTCAAGGCATAGCCATCCTCCCCTAATGAAAATCAATGAGCTCCTTTAATAGCTTATTGCAAGATCCTAACTGGGAAACAAAGCTACCAGGCAATGTCTTAAGATAATCACTAACACTACCATGATCCTATGTATTTCATTCAGTCAGCATTTATTAAGTGCCCACAAGGTACCAGCTACTATTCTGTACCCTGGAGCCAGAAAGACAAAAGCCCAACAGTCCTGCCTGCAGGGAAGTTATATTTGACTAAGAGAGAGCTACATGAATCCATAAGAGATACAAGTATGTATACGTGTGTACGTATTTCTCTCTACACGCCAGGCAAGCATAAAGCAATTTTGCAACATGGTGTGAGGTGTGCTAACATTCAGTCACTTAGCCAACAATCATTTACAAAGGTGAGAGGGCAGTGTTATCTGATGGGGGTACAAAGAAAAGCAAAACCGTGAACTGCTCACAAGAACCTCGCATTCTAATGGGAAAGACAGTGTATAAATCATTAGATATATTAAAATATATAGACAATATAAATAGAAGGTAATCTTGGGGAACAGATTGTGCAGAGACACAGCTCCTACTGGGATTGGAGGGAAGGAAGAAGGAAGGTGGAAGAATTCTGGAAACGTAGTAATGGGTTATGATCTGAAGAACTTTACCTAACAGAGAGTGTTATATTTGATCCTGGAGGTAATAGGGAGCTACTGCCATTTATTTAGTTGTCAGGGAGAGGTGTACATGGTCAGGCTTATGCTTTAGGGAAGCCACTTTGGCAGCTCTGGGGAAGATGGATTGATTTGGGTGGAGACCTGAGACAGAGACTAACCAAAAGACAATTGCATTAATCCTGATGAGAGATTCTGAGTACCTGCCTGAGGGTGGTGGTTGTGCAAATAGGAAGAAGGGCATCTCTGGGAGAGATGGCAGGAAGGTTGAAACAAGAACTGACAAGACATTGGCTCACTAGGGTGAGTGGGTGCTGGAAGTCGAAGACCACATTGACATTGCAAACCTAAGTGACTATGTGGTTGGTGCTGCCCTCAGCAATAATAAGAAAGTGGGGGGGGGGCGGGGTCAGGGGAAAGAGAATTAGCTCTGTTTGGGGCATATTGAGTCTGAGATGAGTATGGGGCACCCGGTTTGAAATGTGGGCTGAGTAATTGGGTGCAGTGGGCTTAGAAGCCGGGAGAGAAATATAGGCTGGGCATGTAGATTTATGAGTCATCTGCAGAGAGATGCTAATTGAACCTGCAGTTATTGGCACAGCCACCATCAATGGAAAGAAACCCCACTAGGTCTTTTATGAAAGTCAAAGCAGATTCTTATTCCACGGGAGTGTAATTTCTGAAAATAGAACAAGGGAAGAGGGAAAAAAAGCCTTCGGTTTATTTCCTGAAAAAAAAATCAATTTCATTTTTCCTCTACCCAGAATACATTCATTTTTAAAAAGCTACATACATGGATGAAAGCATATTTTATTACCATGTAAAAGTGATAAACACTTAATGAAAGAGGTAGATATAATTTGCTCCACAGGAAATTAAAAAATAAGATTTTTGATGTTGACAAAGTCAGATGCTTTATACTGCTTCGCTTTATGCAGTGTGTTTTTTCCCTTCTAATTTTCAAGTTGGTTTGTCATTTTGGGGATGATCATTACATAAAACTACATACTCGTAGATAAACATCTATTTGTGTAGACATCATGCAAGGTGGTTCGGTGGAACGAACACATTTCATCTGGAGTCAGAGAATGTGAGTTTCCCGTCCTGGCTCTGTGCCTTACCCCTCTATGACTCTGGGCAAGTTAATAATCTTTTTGTGCCTCAGTTCCCACATCTCTAAAATGGAGGGTTTAGACTAGATGACCTCTGTGGTGTCTTTCATCTCTAAATCTTATTATCCAATGATAAACGTGAATATGGATTGTGCATTTATTTATAAAATTAATTTTAAACATATAGTAAGCACCTACTTTGTAAAAGCCACTGTGCTAGATACTTGGGGGGGGGAGGTTGGCGACCAGGCAAGCTTTTATAAAGTGCCTACTATGTTCTAGGCACAGTGCTAAGTACTTCATAAATGTTATCTTATTTGATATTATGTGGTAGGTGCTATTATTATCCACATTTTACAGTTGAAGAATCTGAGGCAATCAGGTTAAGTGACTTGACCAGGGTCACACCGTAATTAAGGATCTGAGGGCAGATTAGAACTCAGGTTTTTCCTGAATCCAGGCTCAGCACTCTATCCACTGTGCTACCGAGCTGCCAACAATCTAATGAAAAAAATACAATAGTCCCATTTCCTGGTTCCTTTTTTGTACATAATAGCAGCACCTTAAGTCATAAAACTGCAGCATCTCAGGGTTGAAAAGGCCTCTGGGGCCAGCTAGTTCAACTTGTACCCGAGCAACTATCTCCTATGACCCTCCAGTCTCTGGTGCAAGACCTCCAGGGAGGCCAACTCAGGTCCTTATTTGGCAAAGAAATGTTCATCTTTCTAGAGCTGGCTCAGGGCAGTGGGCCATGGATTTCATTAATGTTGTAGGAGGTTTTTGCTAGGTTACTTTCCAAATCTCTTAGGGTCCATTTTGTAGTTCTAAATGTGTCCAGCAGAAATGGTATGCCATATACGTGTGTGTGTGTGTGTATACATTACATATATATATATATATATATATATATATATATATATATATATATATATATAATATATATATATATATATATATATATATATATATATAATATATATATATATATACACACACACACACATATATGTGTATATGTGTGTATGTGCGTATATATATATATATTTATTTATTTATTTATTCGGTGTTATTAAGATATTTTGGAACAATTCATTTTTCAACTTGAAAACCATACTTGGGGGAAAGAGGGGAGGAAATAAATATTTATCTCTCACCTCCTATGTGTCAGGCACTGTGCTAAACACTTTCCAAATATCATCTCATTTGATCGAAGTTCTTTGTAGGAGAAATGGTCATGGATTTAAGAGTAGGCAGAAGCTTAATGGACCTAAACTGTCTCCCTGAAAAATGGTACATTTTATGTCAATTGTTCTCGACCTGATTATATTGTCATGCAGTGTTTTAAATAGAGAATAGATTTCTGTGTGGACAACAGATGCTCCCTTGTTCTCGTTATCGTTGGGTCTATTTGACATTTTTTCAATACATAGATAATGGTGGGGCTGAAACCAGTCCACCCCGTTCTGGCCTGATACATTAACTAGGCAACAACAACCTAGAGGAAGTGCCCAAGAATCAGCCAGCTCATTCTTCTAGGAGAAATTGAAACGTGAACCCTGAGTCATGTCAGAGACTTTTGCTTGGGAGAGAGAGCTATAGGACCATTTATAAAACCTAAGAGTAGTTTGATGGCCCCCAAGGAGGTATTTTCACTTCCCACACAAGAACTGGAAGGTCCTACCATAAGCTATGAAATACAGATCCCCTGAGGGCCATCACTTCATGCTTGTATACAATGTTTCCTCTCTTTTTTCCCCAGGCTGAAAGATGGGGAAAGCTACAGTTCTCAGGATAGACGCCCAGACAAGGATAACTTTGGCGTCAGTGAGGTCCCCAGTCCTAGAGAGGGAGGGTGGGGGAAGTGGATCAGGCCTGCATGGTGGTAACATGTAGACATGTTAATTGTCGATGAACCAGACATATTGCACATTTTTCTCCTCTGGGCTTCTCTCACCTCTATTTTCTGAAGCCTCTGTAGTAAAGGTTTTGGTTTGGTGTCAAATTCTTCCTTAGCTTTTCCTCTGATTCCCCACATCTCCTTAAACTTTCGACTTTTGCTTTCAACTACTAACTCGGGGAATCTAGACATTTAGATATACTTTTGTTTTGGTGCCTTTCCACATATTTATGTTTTGATGCCTTTAAGTAGATATTATCAGACACTCTGGTCTTTTACTGTGTGTACCAGCTGAGTAATGCTCTAATCTTCCAGTACCTTTCCCAGTATCTTCAGTAGTTCCATGGAGACAGTTCTGCCCTGGTAGTGCTTGATGATTGCCCTTAGGAGTATTTCTTGAGAGTATCACTTTTCTTCTTTCTGTATAGAGTACTGTGTGCAGGTCCAAATATGCAATGGTTTTATACAATTAGTCTGGGATTTGGCTTCCTGCCATCAAACTCAAAAAGGGCTCTTTGGCATACTAGGATAAGTATGCCTCTTTCAAACACGTTTCAGATATTGATTGGTGTTTTCTCCATGCCTTTTGTTATTAAGTATAATATCCAAAGAAACCACGAGGTGGCGCTGCAGTGCATAGTGTGCCAGGCCTAGAGTCTGGAAGATTCATCTTCCTGAGTTCAAATCTGGCCTCAGACACTTACTAGCTGTGTCACCCTGAGCAAGCCACTTAATCTTATTTGCCTCAGTTTCCTCAGCTGTAAAATGAACTGGAGAAGGAAGTGACAAACCACTCCAGTATCTTTGCCAAGAAAACCCCAAATGGGGTCAGAAAGAGTCAACAACAGGAACAAGAGTTAACAACAGTAATATCCAGAGTTTGCATTAAATGAAGATTTTCAACGACCTCAGGGTCTACAAGTTTTCCCTCTTCAGATTTTGTGTCCTCTATACTTATTTTGTCCAATCTGAGCTCAGCCATGAAACTATATGATTTCTTTGTGCTAGTTAGCAATATGATAATAACATGATACATAAATATGATGATAATAATAGTATTTATAAAGTGCTTAATATTTACACTTTATAAATGCTTTATACAGACCATCTCATTTTATCCTCACAACCTTGGGGGATAGGTGCTATTATTTTACAGGTAAAGAAACTGAGACTGTAAGGTAAGTGACTTGCCCATGGTTACATGGCTAGTAAGTATAAGAGGTCATATTTGAACTCAAGGCTTCCTGACTTCAGGTCCAGCACTCTATCCACTAGGCCACCTGGCTACCTCTGTGTTGCTGTATACTATAGAGCTAAGGGTACATTGAGGAAAAAGTGGTATGAAGTCCTGGTGAGGTAGTGGCATATAATGGAATTATTCGTGTCTTCATTTCATTCCATGTGTACTTGTCATTTGCCCACTTTAGTGGGCACCACCATCTGCAGTGATGTCTGATTTGTGTCTTACCTTCTTGTGGTACCAGAATATGAAGGAATGCCACACACTCTCCTCTCAGCATCTGACTGATCATCAAGGTGATTTTGATTAGGACCAGCTTGCCATCCTGTGCTGCTTTCTCCAATTCGGGGAACCCCTTTTCTCACACTAGCTCGAGAGCTGAATCAAAGAGTGCTGTTGTCAGCACCCCGTGGCCCAGTGTTTCAGGGTTCTAGTCTCAGAGCACAGAGGGTCTCTGATCTACAATAGCCTGGCTGGCCTCCTTGACTTTGAAATTCCTCTCTTTGGCCCATCCAGCAAGGCTGATGGTTTGGGATTTGAAATGATTGTCATCATCATCATCGTCCTGATTGTATTGCTCTAACTTCTACTAGTATTTCTAGTATTTTAGTGCGGGAGAAAGTTATCTGATTTTTTTTCTTTCTTTCTGAAGGAAAAAAAGAGATGATAAATTCCAGTGGTGGAGCTTGCAAAATTAGGTTTGTGTAGTTCAAACCTTTTGAAAATTCTATAAAGCAGCACGAGACATTGTTTTGTTCCATTTCAAGCTATTGATCCAACCAGATGCTTGTTTAGAAAATGTCTTTGCAGCTTTATTTTGACATTAGAAAGACTTGGGTCTTTAGAGAATAAGGTGCATGGGAACTTTGTTTACATGGGCCACATCTCATGCATCCAGAGTCCTTAAAGCTGAAAGCAATGGGGACATTTTGCCCTTGTCATAGATACTGTATGAGTAAAGGTGTTTATATGCCATAGGCATGTGTTTAGCTATCATATATGTGTGTGTGTGTGTGTGTGTGTGTGTGCGCGTGTGTGTACCACCCAATAAAGTGAAACCTAGGCAGCTAGATAGAGCGCTGGGCCTGGAGTCAGGAACACCTGAGTTCAACTCTGGGCTCAGACACTTATTAGCTGTGTGACCTTGGGCAAGTCACTTGACCTCCGTTTGCCTTAATCCACTAGAGAAGAAAATGGCAAACCACTCCAGTATCTTTGCCAAGAAAACTCCATGGACAATACTGGTGTGCTGTGGTTCATGGGGTCATAAAGAGTTGGACACAGCTGAACAACAAAAACAAGTGAAAGCTAGACCTGTGATTCCATTGTTATTTGGGGAAGCCTCACTTTAGAAGCTTCCTGAACCAAAGCAAATCAGTAATTCTTTGTAACTTATCCTCTTTGGGAGCTGCCTGGAATGCCAAGAGCCTCTATGACTTGCCCAGGATCACAAGGAAACCAGTTTTTCGGACTGTAGTATTCCATTCACTGTGCACACCTACTCTGTATGTGGTGTGTGTGTGGTTTGTGAGTACACATGGAATTAAAGCAGACAACTTAATGGTGCTTTTCTATTAGTTAGGGCTGTGTCAGTCTCGACCCTGCAGCCTCAGGACCGAGGTGGTCTGGGAAGGGATTCTGAATCCAAAGAACTGAGAACCAGGAGACAAGGATAGTTTGAGATCTACGAAAGGATAAAAGGTGCCATATTTGTGAAAAGCCCACTTAGGATAGCCGCCAGGCTGGGCAACCTCACAAAGTGAAAAGACATTCATCGTAGAAGAAGAGGTTTCTGTCCTCTGTGATAACTAGGAGGGAAGCAGTGGCCAAGTTACTGCAAACTGCAACTGCCTGGAAGTGATCCTGGAAAAACTCCATATGCAGAGAAAGAAGAAAGACACATACAAGCCCAAAGAAGCAGGGAATCTGCCGATCTCATAAGAAGGAAAGGTACTAGGTTTAAGGACAGTATTGTTAACACTACAAAAATGTGCCTGGGAATGACCAGACTTTGGCGTGTGTATGCATATATACATGCGTATATGCATATATATATACATATATATATATATATATTCATTCATTCATTCATTCATTTATTTTCATTTGTTCCAGCTTCCTAACTCAAAGAGATTTCCCAGAGGCGCAGGCTTCTGGGCGATACTGTCTTGCTCAGAGAACGCTGCCTGCCTCTCCCAGCTCATCCATTCACTCTTCCATATTCATTTAAACACCGTTTCTTAAGTAGCTCTGTACCAAACCTGGTATTAGGCAAAAGGGGCTGGAGGTCCAGAGCCTCGTGAGCACTCCTTTTGTGTCAGCTGTATGATGTGGAACTGACTATTAAGAGTTGTGGCAGATGGTTAAGAGAGTCTGAACTTGAAGTCATTCTGACTTTTTTTAAAGGTCATATAGTCAAACCAATCGCTGTTTCATATCCATTAAAGTACAGATAATAATAGCACCTGTCTCACGGAGTTGGGAGAATTGAATAAGATGTAATAAGGAAGATTGCAGATTTCAAGGCTAACTCCCTCATTTTTCAGGTAAGGAAACTGAGGCCCAGAGTGACTTGTCCTCCAGCATTGCCCAGCTACCAAGTGTCCAAGAAGGGATTTTTACCCAGGTCTATCCTAGCTTCAAGTCTAGTGTACTATCCAGTGCACCATACTGCCTCTCTAATGTATATAAAACACTTCATACACCTTAAGGTGCTATATGAATATGAGCTTATGCCACAATTATTACTGTTGTCAAATGACATTATCTAAGATGTTCCCAGATGAGATTTTAGATGGCATTCATTGCCTCTTCATCTTTATGCATAGACATCTAGGTGACACAGTAGATAGAGTTCCAGGTGTAGAGTTAGGAAGACTCATCTTCCTGAGTTCAAATCCTGCCTCAGACACTTAATAGCACTTTGACCCTAGGCAAGTCACTTCACCCTGCTTGCCTCTGTTAATTGGAGGGAAACAAGGTAAGGTGAAAGGGTAAGGGCATGGAGGTGGGAGATGAAGAGTCATGTGGGACTTTCCTGGAGGGTATGTGAGGGGAGAGGAGGATTATGTAAGATGACTGCAAAGGGAGGAAGGGCCCAGGTTGTGGGGAGGCTTATTCTTCAAAACTGATCTTGTCTTTGGGGTGCGTATCTGAAGTGCTCCTGGGAGGTCCAATTAAACAAGTATTTATTAAATGCCTATTATGTGCAAGCAGTCTCTGTGCATGCTACTGGGGGTAAAAGGCCAAAAATCAGTCTCTGTCCTGAAAAGCTTACATTTTACTGGTCAGACCCCGGATCATTCTTCCACAGGAAGACTTTCTAAAAAGTCCAGTTGGTTGTAAGAAAAACCAGAATTCCAAACTGTTCTAAAGAATGGTTTGAACCCAGAAAGCTAAAGTGATCAGGGTTGGTTTGGACATTCATTTCCAGTCCAGGGAACCTCCTGAACTTGCTCTAGATGGTAGTGAGGCTGAGGAAGGGGGGTGGAACCTAAATGTACCCAAGCCAAACTTAGACAAAGACGAACTTTCATATTAATACCATTCAGGAATAATTGTGGGAGGGACTTTCTGATTACTTGGTAAGCCTAATAGCCATTAATAGCATGTAATAAATATGGAAAGGCAGCACAGCATATTAGATAGCTAGCCTCTGATTCAGGACGACCTGAGTTCAAGTTTTTCCTTCAATGTAGGGAGAAGGGAAGGGAATAATCATTATTAAATTTATCTTAACTTTTTTTTTTAATTTTGAGGTCCAAATTCTCTCCCTCTCTCCAGACTATCCCCCTCCACTTATTGAGAAAGCAAGCAGTGCGGTAACAATTATACACATGAAATCATGTAAAACATATTAGTCATGTTGAAAATAAAAGCAAGAAAAATAAAGTGAAAAAAATTAGACTTCGGTTTGCATCCAGAGTTCATCAGTTTTTCTCTCTCTGTTTCTCTCTCTCTGTGAAATCAGATAGCACTTTTCATTATGAGTCTTTTGGAATTGTCTTAGATCATTATATTGATCAGAGTAGCTAAGTCTCTCACAGTTGATTATCTCTACAATATTTCTGTTACTGTGTACAATGATCTCTTGGTTCTTCTCACTTCACTTTGAATCATTTCATATTTCATATAAGTCTTCCAAGGTTTCTCTGAAACTATTCTGCGCATTCTATCACAGTCATATACCACATCTTATTCAAGCACTCCCCAATTGACAGCATCCCCTCAATTTCCAGTTTTTTGTCACTACAAAAGAGCTACTACAAATATTTTAGTACATATAATTCCTTTTCCTTTGATCTCTTTGAGATATAGGCCTAGTTGTGATATTGCTGGTTCAAAAGGTATGCACAGTTTTATAGCCCTTCAGGTATAGTTCCAAAGTGTTCTCCAGAATGGTTGGACAAGTTCACAACTCCACCAACAATGCATTAGTGTCCCTATTTTTCCACATCCCCTTCAGCATTTGTCATTTTCATTTTCTGTGATGTTAGCCAATCTGATAATTGTGAGGCAATACCTCAGAGTTGTTTTAATTTTCATTTCTCTAATCATTAGTAATTTAGAGCATTTTTCATATGACTATAGAAAACTTTGATTTTTTTCTTCTGAAAACTCTTCATATCATTTGACCATTTGTCAATTGGGGAATGACTTGTATTCTTATAAATTTGACTCAGTTCCCTGTATATTTAGGAAATGAGGCATTTATGAAAGAAATTTGCTGTAGATTTGTTTTCCAATTTTCTGTTTTCCTTCTAATTTTGGCTGTATTGGTATTGTTTCTGCAAAAAACTTTTGAATTTCATGTAATCAAAATTTTCAACTATGCTTCCTGTGATCCTCTCTCTCTCTTCTTTAGTCATAAGTTTCACCCTTATCCATAGATCTGACAGGTAAAAATTTTCATGCTCCCCTTATTTGCTTATGCCATCACCCTTTATGTCTAAATCATTTACCCAGTTTGATCTTATCTTGGTATATGGTATGAGATATTTGTCTGTGCCTACTTTCTGCCAAAATGCTTTCTAGCTTTCCCAGCAATTTTTGTCAAATGATGAGTTCTTGTCCCAAAAGCTTGGATCTTTAGGTTTGTTAAAACTAGATTACTATGGTCATTTACTACTATGTATGGTGTTCTTAATCTATTCCACTGCTCTACCACTCTCTTTATTAGTACCACACTGTTCTGATCATTGCTCTTTTGTAACATAGTTTGAAATCTGGTACCACTACACCACGTTCCATTGATTCCATTAATATTCTTGACCTTTTGTTCTTCCAAATGAGTTTTGTTATGATTTTTTCTAATTTACAAAATAATTCTATTCTAATTTGATGAATAAGTAAGTTATTTTAGATAGAATTGTCATTTTTTATATTGTCTTGGCCAACCCATGAGCAATTAATGTTTCTCCAGTTCTTTAAATTGGTTTTTATTTGTGTAAAAACTGTTTTTTAATCATGTTCATACAGTTATTGCATATATCTTGACAGGAAGACTCCCAATTATTTTATCTTGTGTGCCATTATTTTAAATGGTATTTCTCTATCTCTTGCTGCTGTATTTTGTTGGTAATATATAGACATGCTAATGATTTATCTGAGGTCATTTTATATCCTGAAACTTCACTAAAGTTGTTCATTGTTTCAGCTAGTTTTTTAGTTGACTCTCTAGGTTCTCTAAGTATACCATCGTATCATCTGCAAAGAGTAATAGTTTTGTTTCCTCATTGCCTATTCTTATTCCTTCAATTTCTTTTTCTTGTCTTACTGTTGTAACTGGCATTTCTAGGACAATGTCGGATGATGATAGTGATAATGGATATTCATGTTTCACCCCTGATCTTACTGGGAAGGTTTCAAGTTTATCCCCACCACAGATAATACTTGCTCTTGGTTTTAGTTAGATACTACTTATTATTTTAAGAAAAGCTCCATTTATCCCATGCTTTCTAGTGTTTTTAATAGGAATGAGTTTTGCATTTTGTCAAAAGCTTTTTCTGCATCTGTTTATATAATCATGTGATTTTTGTTGTTTTTCTTATTGGTAGGGTCAGTTTTTCTAATATTGAACCAGCCCTGCATTCCTGGTATGAATCCTACCTGGTCATAGTGTATGATCCTTATAATGTATTTCTGAAGTCTCCTTGTTAGTATTATATTTAAAATTTTGTGTCAATATTCATTAGGGAAATTAGCCTTTAGTTATCTTTCTCTATTTTTGCTCTCTGTGGTTTAGGTATCCAGACCATATTTGTGTCATAGAATGACCTTGGTAGGACTCTTTCTTTACGTAATTTTCCATTATTTTATGTGGTATTGCTATTCATTGTTCTTTAGATGTTTGGTAGAAACCACTTGTAAATCCATCTGGTCCTTTGGACTTTTTCTCAGGGAGCTCATTTATGGATTGTTTAGTTTCTTTCAACCCATTCTGCTATCTGCTTCTGTTTTATGAGTGAGTTCATCCCACTCACAGTTATTATTACTGTCCATTTGCCTCCATCCTATTTTCTTCTGTTTCTCCTTCTCTCTTTTTTCCCTGTCCCTCCTCAAAAGTCTATTTGCTTCTGATCACTGCCTCCCCTAAACCACCCTTCTTTTTATCACTCCCTTTTCCCCTTTCTTTTATCCCCTTCCTCTCATACTTTCCTTTTTGGTAAGATAGATTATAGCACCTGAGTGTGTATATGTTTTCTTCCCTCTTTGACCAGTTCACATAAGAGTGAGGTTCAAGCATTGCCTGCCACTCCCCGCATTTTATCTTCCACTGTAAAAGCTCTTCCTTGTGCTTCATTTATGTGAGATCATTTTTCCTCTACCTTTCCCTTCTCCCAATGTCTTCCCACACCTCTGCCCTCTGTCTTTGTAGACTCCTTCTAACCACCCTAATAATGATAAAGTTCTTAGGAGTTACATGTATCATCTCTCTTTATAGGAATATAGACATTTTAACTTCATTACACTTCTTATGATTTCCCTTTCATGTTTACCTTTTTATGCTTCTCTTGAGCTTTTGTTTCAGTGTCACATTTTCTATTCAGCTCTGGTCTTTTCATCAGGAATATTTGAAAGTCCTCTGTTTCAGTAAATGTCCTCCCCCCCCCCCCACCAAAGGATTATACTCATCGGGGATAAGTATTTATATAGCTCCTCCTAAAAGTCAAATTCTCTGCTAACTACTTTGCAGATATTATCTCATTTAATCCTCACAACAACTCTGTAAAGTAGGTACTGTTATTATCCCCATTTGACATTTGGGAAAGCTGAGGCAGACAGAAGTTATGTGACTTGTCCAGAGTCACACAGACATGGTATCTGAGCCAGATTTGAACTTGTGTCTTCCTGACTTAAGGTATCTGTGCTATGTATCATACCACCTGGATGTCCCCAAGTTGCAGACTGGCTGTGTGACACTGGGGACAAGTCACTTAATTGCTCATTGTCCCAAAAAACTCTCTTAAGACTGTCACCTGCTTGCCTTGGAATATGATACTCAGTTTTGCTTAGAAAATTAAAAAAAATTAAAAAAAAAGACTGTCACCTGCAGAGCAGCGCTCTCTCTCCCTCCCTCCCCCAGCCCCCAAATAGTTGCACTTAATAATTTGTTTGTGCCACTTTGCCATTTTGTTACATATTTTTATAGGGGGTTGAGGAAAAGGAGGGAGAGAAGTGCGATAGAGATTGGATCATCCATCTGACATTCAGATAGGCTCAAGGTCTTGCCCCGCCTTTCCATTTTCAGGTGAGTTTGATACATGCCACTTAATTAACATCATGATGAAGATGTAGTATTGATGTTGAGGCTTCATAAAGTCACATTTAGGCCTTTGCAAAACAGCATCGATTCTTCCTCATATTGGAAGGTCAGTGTACAATCTTAAAAAAAAATGTATGGGTTTTCTTAAGCCATTATGGTTGCCTTTTTAAAGTACAAATTCATGAAAAGTCCCCATAACACATTTTCCTAAACACTGCATTATCTTTGGTGCTGTTGGTTCAAGGGAGGATGAGAGAGCCTGGAATTTATATTCATTTATAATCTCCATTAATTTGCCCAGTCCAATGGCCAAAAGGCATTTTTGCCAGGCAAACTGATTCTGCTTGGAGAATACTTGCCCACATTTTACCTGGATGTCAAGATTACATGCCAATGTGCTAAAATGTTACTTAAATAAAATCAAGAAAATAAAATATTTGGGATATAAATTCCCTTCTAACAACTTTTCTTTTCTTTTTAATATTCCTAAGCAGATACTTTCAGATGAACCAATTATCTGGCTTCAAGATGATTTCAAGTGACTGAGACGCAACATTTTTGAACAGGGTAAGGTCACTAGCATTCTTTCCAATTACTCCAGCTTTCTCCTTTGAAAACTTATTATAACACTGCATTGAAAAGATCATTATGTAGCAGAAGTAGAAAAGTCATTGCTTGGGAAGGAAAATATGTCAAATGGAGTTTAATTTCCATGACATTTGAAGTTATTGGAAAATTCAGAAATTATTTTTTGGGAGAATGTCCATTAATTATGAAATGCAATTTACTCCTCTGGTTTTGCTTTGGCATCTGGCTTTTGACTTGTTAACACATTATAGCTATTTGAGAAATGAAGAAGAAGAAAAAGAAAAATGCATTGCAAATTCTCTTAACTTATTTGCTTTCTGAAATTAAATGCCAGAGCAAAGCATCGCAGGCAATTAGGCAAAGAGTTCATAATCACAAGTTTGGAATGAAGTTTTAACTATCACTCACTGGAGTTAGCAGAATGCTTTTGGAGAAACAGGAGTACATTTTAAAAGAGGGGAAAATAATATCTCGTTTGAACACAAAGTTAATCAAGTAAGTTTGAAGTCACCGAGCATTTATTAAGCACTTTACACTATACACCAGGCAGTGTGTGAAATACTGGAGATAGAAGCATAAGCAAGAGCAACATCAAAAGACGGTCCTTGTCCTGAAGGGGCTTCCATTCTAATAATTGGGGAAAACACCAAAGGAACCAAGACATAGGTGAGAGGAGTGGAAGAGGCAGAAGCAGTGTGGAAAGCAGAATGAAGGATGCTTGGACCTGGACCCTTCCTCCAAAGAGAGATTCACCAATGAGAAGAGGGATGACAGAGGTAGAGAGATGTCCCAGGGGAAAAGGTTTTAGTGGCTAAGAGATCTTCCTGGGCAAGAAGGCCTCTGAGGTGGAGACAAGGCCTAGCTAGACAGAAGTAAAGCCAGAAAGAGCTTACAAAAGTGAGTGGATGAAATTGAATTTCAGTTTGAGTATGTGTTATTGTGTGTCTCTGTGGGTGTTTGTTCTTCCTAGAAGAAATATTCTTATTTTCCCACTTAATAGTATTTTATTTTTTTCTAGTTACATGTAAAGATAGTTTTCACCATTCACTTTTATAAGATTTTGAGGTCCAAATTTTTTTCACCCTCCCTCTCTTCTCCACTCCCCAAGATGGCAATCAATCTGATATAGGCTATACATGTACAATATTAAACATAATTCCATATTGTGAAAGAAGAATCAGAACAAAAGGGAAAAACCACAAGAGAGAGAGAAAAAGAGGGAAAGTAGAGTGCTTCAATCTGCATTCAGACTCCATAGTTCTTTTTCTGGATGTGGATAGTGTTTTCCATCATGAGTCTTGGAATTGTCTTAGATCCTTGTATTGCTGAGAAGAGCCAAGTCTGTCAAAGATGGTCATAGCACAATGTTGCTGTTACTATATACAATGTTCTCCTGGTTCTGCCCCCTTCACTCAGCACCGGTTCATGCAGGTCTTTCCAGGTTTTTATGAAATCTGTGTGCTCATCATTTGGAAGAAATATTCTTTATCCTCATTTCAAAAAATTAGGGATTCAAGGTCAGAGATTTAGAGCTGGATGAAAACTTTATGGTTTCACAGTCCGAAAATCAGTATAGTATACTTGAAACATCTGGGCATTGACATAGCAGATTATATTATAGTGTCTGTAGATTGACAGACACAGGATGGAAAGTTGAGGAAAGAGCCCACCTTTTCTTGGTGCTTCTCTTGGCCTCTTTTCTGCTGTGAGAGCCACGGAGCCACAGAGCCAACAGCTCTCCTCAAGATCTTCCTTCTCTGCTTTTGTTCCTTGGGAGTATGTGAGAGACCCACACTTGCTCCCGAATCCATGCCTTCTTAGCTCACTTAATAATATACAGATGATCTCTTGGTCATGGCCAGGCTTTCTCAGACTATAGGAACATGATTCTTGGGCAGCATCACTCTTGTTCAAAGGATTTATCCACACTCGGTGTAAGGGCTATGAGATCAATCATTTGGGCTTGTAAGTGGCTAGGAGCCACACTAGATAAAGGATGAGATTTAGAGTCAGGAAGACCTGATTTCGAATCCTGTCTCAGTTACAAAGTCTGCAACCCTGACAAGTTACTCAGCTTCAGTTTCCTCATCTGTAAAATGGATCGACTAACAGCCCCTACTCCACAAGATTATGGACACCGTCAAAGGTGATAACATACATAGTGCTTTGCGAACCTCAGCGTGTTTGTTAGTATCACAATTATCACTTATTTTAATGGGGGAAGGCTGAGCAAATCCATTGTCCTGCCTTTTCATATGGATGGGGAAAGTGACCTAGATTTTAAGCAACTTGCCTCCAATTCTGTAGATAGCAGTGGTTTCAAGACAGAAAGTCGTTCTGTTGGACACCATTACTATCGATACTGTTTATTTGGGGTTTCTCCTGAGCTTGCTATCACTAGGATTATAGTCTCTACAAAGACTGAAAACTAGTGTTGGAGTAATTCAGGCCAAAACAAAACACTCCTAAAATTAAGAGAGAAATATTTTGACGTGTCAAAATTCTACTCCTAATTCAAAGCTCAGGTTAAATGCTCTCGCCTCCTTGAAGCCTTCTAGGATTTCCCCAACTGGGTGTCATCTCTCCCCCAACCAAACCCCACTAGTCCCTTTTTTGTACCACTCTGATGGCCTTTCACTTGTCGTATGCTATAGTCACATGTCTCTCTGCCTATAGAATGTGAGTTCTTTCGATAGCAGGAATGAGATTTTCTCTTTGTCTTTGAATCCCCAGCATGGCAGGCATTTCATTAAAAATGATTTTAAAAAATGATTGGTTATACCTCACATGTATGAACTCTAAAAAAGACTATTGAATAGAATTGTATGTTCAGCAAATAATTGCTTTAGCTCTAATGATGCACAGCTCTGTATGAAACACGTGTGTCAGTTTTAATTGCAGAAATGATACTACCGTGCATTTGGATAACTCCTTTTACTTTTTCAAAATGCTGTCATACGGGTTATCGTATTCTATTCTCACAGCATCCTCAGAGGGCAGCAGAGAAGAGAACTGATATTCTTATGCCCGTTTTACAGATGAGAAAACTGAGGTCTTAAAAATTAAGTGACTTGCCCAAGGGATCAGAGTTGGTTAGTGGCTGATATGTCTAAGATTCTGGTCTCTTGACTTCTTCTTCAAACCTTCCTGGAACCTTCCTTACTTTTTTTTGGGGGGGGGCTATATCTGTGATTCAGTTGTTTTGGGGAAACTCCTTATATGGAAATTCTACACATTTTATCTCTAACTGATGGTTTTTTAGAGTTGTCTATAGCACTGAGTAGGGGAAGTTAGGGGTCTCAGTGGATAGAGCAGTGAGCTTGGAATCAGGAAGACTCATCTTCATGAGTTCAAATCTGGCCTCAGACACTTACTGGCTGTGTGACCCTGGGCAAGTCACTTCACCCTGTTTGCCTCAGTTTCCTCATCTGTAAAATGAGCTGGAGAAGGAAATGACAAACTACTCCAGTATCTTTACCAAGAAAACCCCAAATGGAGTCACAAAGAGTCAGACATAACCAAAACGACTTAGTGACAACAACATGGCACTAAGTAATTATGTGGCTTTCTGAAGGTTCTGCGTACTATGTGTCAGAGGCAAGATTTGAACCCTGGTCTTCATAACTCAAAGGCCAGCCCTTTCTCCACTCACTGCACTTAGCTGTTTCTCAGCTCAGATGGATCCCACTTCATTTAGTACAGTACTACCAAATATTTGTGAAAGCTAGAGAAAGACACTTTAGTCTCAATTATCTAAGGTAAGTAAGTGGGAATGACCCTTATTAGAAACTGACACAGCACAGAATCTCATTCAGTCCAACAAATCTAAGCATCTGTTCTGCGTCAACCATCATACTAAGTCCTGGGCATACAGAGTCCAAAAATGATGCAAGCCCTGCCTTCAGAGAGCTTCTATTCCCTTAGGTAGCTTAAGGCATTTACAAAGACAAGGGTAATGAAAGGTGGAGTGTGCTGAGGGAACAGAAGAGAGAAAACCAAAAGACTTTTTAAGGAAATTGGAAGGAGAGCACATTTGGGGTCAGTCATATCAAGGACAGTTTCCCAGAGAAGTGCAGTTAAACTCTTAGCTTTAAGCAATCCCCTGAACTGAGCCTTGAAGGAAGAGGTTTCCCAAAGGCAGAGAGGAAGAGGATATACATTTGTGGTATGAAACATATTGAATTGGGGACTAAGTTATTTGAGGGATCTCAGAGAGCCAGTTTGTTTATGTGGCAGATGCCAAATGCTTATCACCAGGTCCCAATTAGTGTGAATAATGAATCCTCTATCCTGTTCACATATATTTGCAATCACACTATTTGAAGTTATGATTATGCAACATATGGTTGTTGGTTCCAGGCCAGTGGAAATATTCATTGTAAACTTGAGGATGCTCCAACTTTAAGGGGATTCATTATTGGATGTTTCTGCTGAGTGACCTCTTAAATTACTTAGTACTAATAAGTCCTAAGGTCTCAGAATCTCAAAGGAGCCTGGGCTTCACCTACTAATTAATAATAAATCTGTGCGGTTTATCAAAGAAAACAGAAAAGATGCTGATTAAATGTCTGCTGACAGATTTTTTTTTTAAAAAAGGAAAACCCTTTACTAAAAGCTCTTTGATTTTTATCCTGTTGCCAACCTGCTTGAGAAGCTTTTGTGTCTGGACAAGACAAGGTCGAACAATTAAAAAAAACCCACAGACCCACAATTCCCTGTGAAATTATACTGATGAACAGCAACATCTACCAATTTCAAAAGCTATTGCTATTCTTTTGAAGGGATCTCTACCTCCGTGGTTTGGGTTCACAAAGGCACCGTGTCTTGGACGATGACAAATCCAAAGCCTTGGACAAACACAGAGGAGAATGATGACTATCCCTTGACTAGGGTGATAGGAAAATGTGGAAGTCGATCGAACTTTTTGTGCTGTGTGGCAATGTGATGTTTTCTAAACAACATCATGAGAGATAACATGGCATCAGGGATGGAGAGCTGGCCTCAGAGTCAGGATTTCAATTCTATTTGACCAACGTGTCTGTGCCTTCTGTAGGCCAGACACTGTGCCAGATGCTAGAGATACAAGACAAAACCAAGAACGCCTGTCCTCCAGGAGCCTTCATCCCACTGATGTGGATTCCAGTCTTGCTTTCGCTTAGGTGACAGTGGCACCTAACGATTTTATCTCTCAGTGCCCCCAAAGTCCTACAAGACTATAAATTAGAAATGAATTACTGATCTGCATTGGTGGGGGTGGGGAAGAACTCTCTACTCTGATGAAATCAGAGGACCACATAGCTCCCCCCCCCACTAAAAATACCAAACACTAATATCATAGAAACAAAACATCCATATTTTAAAATGATTAGAAATTCCCATGATGCATAATGTTTTAGCTACTACAGCTTAAAGCTGCACCAAGATTTTGGTGATACCCTGTAGTGACTTCACCTAAGGTTACACCGTCAAAAAGTAGGAGATGGGGGATTTCAACTTAGATTCTCTGACTCAAATTCCAAATGTTTTCCTTTCATTGCATATGCCAATCTATGACATTTCCCCCAGAAAATCACTAGTTGCATTAAAGGTTGTGATTGGCTAGACCATAGCCTATATGACCCTTTGTTGATCAGTGTTAGAATGGCTAACTTCTCACATGGATTTTACATCTCTCTCCAGGGTCACCAACTTTTGCTGTAACTTGTCCTTGCTTAGTCAAAGTAGTTTCAGAAGAAACAAACAAACAAAAAAACCAACCTTGCTATAAACCCTTATGTCATCCACACAAAGTGACACCTCTTTGGCTGGTACAAATCATTTTAAGTAGAGAGTAGGATAAGCTGGTGTTCATGGTGAGTGGCGTAAAAAGAAATGATGAGAAGTGGCTTGGGCTCTGGAGAGGAGTAGTTGCTTGAAGAATTAATCCCAGGATGCTTATTAAATCCCCTTAAGAAGTAGGATTTAAATATACCTTTAGCCTAATATGTTTCTAAGCCTTATGATTCTAGTTGATGCCAGATGAAATGCTTTTAACAAATCCAACACAATTAATTACCATAATCGTTAAATACAAATTATTTAGCACTTGACTTCACACAGTGTGCGTAAAGTGCCATACAAGTAAATTAAGTAGTTAAGGTCTTAGCTTTCCAAAAACTTGTCTTCTAAAACTAATCAGTAAGGTGGAGTCTTTGGAGTATGTGAGATGTCATTTGGGGTATCCTATTAGGAGAAATTTCTCATTCTATTAAATGCATATTGGGGATAGTGAATTGCCTTTTGGGAACAACAATCACAAGCTGAAAGAAAGATGCTATATGGAGGATTTTTTTTTTATGTAGAGAGATGCCAACAGTCATTTGAGCTTTCAGAATTATAGTGCTATAAAATTTATATTCTTGGATTTTTAACTATTTCATAATATGTGTTTAGTAGAATAAAAACCAAATGTGACTTGTAAAAGTGGAAAACAATGTGATTCACATCTGATTTTTAGGCATTCAATAAAATTACTGTGTAATAATAAATGTGATTACATGAATGACTTCTGACTTTAGAAACTTTGGGATTTTTCCCCTAGAATTCTGATGCAGAAGGAAATTTTTTTGAATAGTAAAAGAACCTTACTGCTTGCTCCAGGTACACTGTAGAATTGTGTATTCTTCTCCATCCATCCCTCTTCCCCCTATATCTAACCCAGTTGAACATCATTTCTGAGCCCTCGAGCTAAAACTAGTCTAAACTCTTGATAGGAGAATGAACAGGCTCTGAATTGAAAAGGAGAAGGAGAATAGGTAAGATTGCTTTGGAGGAAGTAAGCTATACTTTTCAGGACTATCCAACTTCTGTCTTAAACATCTTTTTAACATCCATATTCTTCAGGTTACATATTCTTATTGGCCATCATTGTTGGTAATGACTATCATAGTCACTGAAGGATTGGGCCTGGAGATCCTCACAAAGAGCAGTAGCAGGGTTTTGCATGAGCAAGCTACAACATATTAGAAATGGGAAAATATATATACATAGGAGAGAAAGTGCATAGAAAATGTCATTAGAGATATGTATAAGAATGAAGGATAATCACTGGACAGCACACATATTCTACTGGTATCTGCATGTCAGAAGACTGCAAAACTCTAGGCCAACCCTTTGTGGAGGATTTATAAGAACACTTGGACAAGAGTTACGGAGGATGGCAAGGAATGGAGGGACTGCAGTCTCCATCATTGTGAGGACATACAGCAAGGAGTTCACAGATGCATGAAAATAAGTAAATAATGGAGCCAGAGAATGAGGTTTCTGTGAGAGCCAGAATGAATTGAATGAGTAGCTCTCACTTTTCCAACTCTCTGAAACTACTACAGTGCCTGGCCATGCTTGTTGCTGTTCTTTTGACTATGTTCATGATTATTCAAGGTCCTCAAACACAATTCTATCATGATTTGAAACAGTATGAGTTTTTGCTCATTGTATTACATTTTAATTCTCCTCACCTACTCCCTGTCTTCCCCCCCTGCCACCTGTGGGCTCCTGGAAAGTGAGATTTTTGATTGTGGGTCAGAATAGATGGTGGGCTGGCAAATGTTTAGTAATGAGCTCTCCGTGGGGGAAATGCACACACAGCACATATTTAAGCTTATTTCTTACTATCTTAAATATGAGCAGTCAACAAAACAATAAATGGAACCCTGACTTGTAGTGTTGCCTGAGTTCCACAGTTGAAATATTCATACTGAAAATTTAACAAGCAGCTCTCATGATTCAAGCTGGATCCACAGGCTCAGTCTTCGTTACACCATAGCTCAGAATCCCCTTCCAATGAATCTACTTGCATTAATTAGTCAGCAGACACATTTAGTTTAAAGCAAAAACAATTAAATACCATAACAAAATAACAGAACATTTCCCTTCTGGGTCTGGCATTAACTCTCACCCATATATACGCCCTCATGCATTTTCACACCAATAAATGATTTTAAATCAAAATGAATCCGAGCTTTTTCAGCTCTATTTTATTATGTGGTCCATTCTATGAAATTGCGTTGACATAGCTCCATGATTTGGAACTGGTTTTGTCCAATTAGAATTCACCATATAGTAATGGCATTTTAAAATTATAAAGAAATTCTTCTTTGTCCTTGTCTCTCTTGACACTGCCAGTCAAAACTCTCCGTCCCTGTAGGCATTTCTTATGAGTATTTCAGATTCAGAATCATTTATAATGAGTAAATCAAACAATCCTCTAACATGTTAATAGCCTTAATTTCCTTCTTATCCTCAAGGTCTAAAGATTTGATTGCTGTGTTGAGAATATAAAAATGAATATTATGAATTGGAAGCTGTCAGTTACGGTCAGAGGGGAAAAAGGCTGACTGATATAAGAAACTATGGATGGCACTTTAAATGGAAGACTTTGGGACATTGTTCATGGCAAAAATCACTTAATATTTGGTATCCTTGTCATAGTTAAGAGAACAGACATATTTTAATGATAGGGCTACAATATAGAATATGATACATATTTTCTCAACAACTTGGGGAGCTATTCCATTGATGGAAACAATTGAACTTTAATTGACCAGTCAAAAAATGCCCATGGTAGGTAGCCAAAGAGTCATCACAAACAGAAAGGGAAACAACCATGAGTTCTAAATAGGCTCATAGGAAGTCTTGATCACAGGATGCCACCGCCCCCCCACACACACTTCACTAACTGTAACTGATTGTTTTGCCATGGTTTTGGGCTTCCTGCAAAGTGGGCTGAAGATTCTCTATTGTTTGTTCAGTTAAGAATTCTGCCCATCACTTCAGAAAAACCTGGAAAGACTTACATGAACTGATGCTGAGTGAAGTGAGCAGAACCAGGAGAACATTGTACACGGTAACAGCCACATTGTGCCATGTCTGACCTTGATAGACTTAGCTCTTCTCAGCAATGCAATGATCTAAAACAATTCCAAAAGACTCATTACAGTAAATGCTCTCCACATCCAGGGAAAAAACTATGGAGTCTGAATGCACACCAGAACATGCTACTTTTTCTTTTTTTTCTTTCTTTTGGTTATTCCCTTTGGTTCTAATTCTTCTTTACAACAAGACTAATGTGGAAATATATTTAATGTGATTGTACATATATGGTCTGTATCAGATTGCATGCCATCTTGAAGAGGGGAGAGGGGAGGAAGGGATGGAGAAAATGTAGAACTCAGAATCTTGAATGTTGAAACTAAAAGTAAATATTTTTAAAAAAATTAATTTTCCTCATAACCATAGTAGCAAGAGGTCCTTCCTTCTGTTTTATTAGATTTTTTTCTTAATGTGATCTTCTCAGTATATACCAGCAGCTTCCTATTACCTCCAGATTCAGATAGTAAGTCTTTAGCCATTTAAAGCTCTTTCTGATCTGGGTACTTTTCTAAAACTTTTCCAGTCTGGAGAGCTAGGTGACACAGAAGTTAGAGTACCTGACTTGTAGTTAGGAAGACCTGAGTTCAAATATGACCTCAGATACTTACTGGATTGTGATGCTGCACAAGTTACTTAACCTCTTTGCCTCAGTTTCCTCATCTGTAAAATGGCAATATAATAGAACCTACATCCCAGGGTTGTTGTGAGGATCAAATGACCTCATAATTGTAAGGCTCTTAGCAGCATCAGGTATTATAAATGTTAGCTATTATTATTATGATGTTCTCTTCCCCTCCATGCACTCTGTGATCTATCCACACTGTCCTACTCTCACACATGGTACTGTATCTCCTGCCTCCATGCCTTTGTACTGGTTGTCCCCCATACTTTGAGTGCTCTTCTTCCTTACCTCCATCTCTTGGAATCCCTGTATTCCTTTAAGACTCAGCTCAAGCACTCCTGCCCCCAAGAGAGTTTACTTCCTCAGTTCCCCCAGGTAGTACCATTCCCTTTAAAGGTACCTTCCATTGACTCTGTATTTGACTTATATGTACTGATTTAAATGTATATACAGAGAGAGAGAGAGAGAGATCCTTCCCCCATTGGAATGGAAACTCCTTACATCTTACATGTAGGAAATGTTCTGTTTTTTTCTTTAGATACCCAGCACTTGCTACACTGCCCGGTACATAGTAAACACTTAATAATTGCTTGATCACTGATTGATCTTTAATATTTAGGTGATGTATCTATTTGCAATTCATTGATGTATAGCATTTAAGATGCTGCTCTGAACCTATTTTGGGCCAAACTGCTTTCCATATTTCTGGTACTTCTTTTCAAACAAGAACCCCTTCTCTATGTGGTACACTTTCTTTTATCAAACGCTGGCCTATTGTGTTTACATCTTTTACTCAGTCTATTCTAGTAATCTCCTTTTCTCTTTTTCTGGTCAGAACCAAATGGGTTTGCTTCATAATATGATATGGGGTCTGGAAATCCTGTTTCTCCTTCATTCCTAAATTTTACATTACTTCCATTGATATTCTAGAGCTTTTGTTTCTCCAGATGAATGTTATTTTGACCAGTCTGTAACCTCCGTCAATATGATTGGTCTTATTACCTGTTGGATGCTCATTTCCAGTATGGCTAAAAGAGTACGTTTTCTGTTCATTCTTGTGCTGGCAGAGAGTTCCTAGTTTAAGTTTGGGTTAATGTCAGCAAATGGGGAATGACAATTAGCAAATTCAGTATTTGTCCTAAGTCACATTTCCCCCTTTGCTTTTTAACTCTGACCATCTCTATTCTTACTAAAATCTTCTTAGATCCTTGGTCATTTTTGTGGGTTATTAATAAAGTTCCGTTTCTTGAATTTTCCAAGTATGGGGGAATTCCAAAGATGCCCAAAGAATGAAAGAAAATCATAGACAACATTCTTACCCAGAAAAGAAGACTGAGTAGATATAGCTAAGTACCAGTCTTGTATCCTTTTTTCATCATTTTAAAAATCTTGTTGGCGAACAATCTCCATAGCTATCAAGTATATCATTGATGAAAACATGGATGGGGAACAAGCAAGCACTTAATAATTTTTCAGTATATTTTATATATGTATATGTAATACATACATATATGTACATATATTATTGTGTACATTATGAACAATATGTGATTTTATATATATTATATATAATATATAATATATGTACATATATACATACACACACATATATATATATGAAATCACACAGTTGACTAAAAGGAGCAAAAAATACGAGATCCAACTCTTAATTGCTGTTCACGAATTACCTAATAAAGGGAAGAAGGCATTTTATTCAATAGAGCAAATCAGTTTAAAAGACTCTTCTCCAACAAGGAGTTTCTCGGGTACACATTAAGACCATACAAAATTCAGCAATGTTCACAACCAGAGAGAGAATTTTATTAAATTACTTGACTATTAATAGCAAGCAAGGCAGAAAACAGGGGGATGTAAGTTTCCTCAAGGTGCCATGTAGGATGTCTTGTTCAAGGTGCAAATAGAAGAAAGGATTTACTATAGAAGATGAGGTCTTCAGGATGTTCCTGTTGTTGGATAACTTTGTGCTGAGTGTATCTAGCTCCAGAACATTACAGGACCATCTCGTTGGGGTCCATGAATATCCAAATGAGAATGGCTTAATAATTCTTATAGGAACATCTAGATGGATGAAAAATGTCTGCTCTGAAGACTGTAACATGAAGTTGAATTGAGTTAGCACTTTGATAGGTATATCTGGGGTGAGCACTACAGATGGCCAGTGAATTGGGTCCAGGATTGAATAGATGCTAGAAAATGGATTAGATTACATGTGATAAAACATGCGATATGGTTAACAATCTCAAGGGATGCCCCAGCACAAAGACCTCTCCTTTTAATGCAAATGTTCTCCCAGTAATTTTGTATGGCTGGTTTCCAGGCCTTGAAACGCAATAGTTTCAGCAATAACAACAACAAAAAGAAATACAATAATTTCCAAATGATCAAAGTTACTGGTGACCCAAAGATCAATGGAAGGATGCATAGTGGGTTGAACTGTGTACAAGAAGTGGTAGAAGGGATATCATAGAAGAATATTCATCTCAGGAAGGTAAGAGATTAAAGATGTCACTCATTCTCTCCAAGTGTCATAAGAGCTCAAAGATGGCCTCCAATGTGTGAGGTAGATTCTCTGTGGAGGATGTATGGAAAATCATGACCATGTTCTTTATAGGATTAGAAGATGTGAATGGATGGCTGCACCAATGCAAGGAATACCTGTATCACAGAGTTCACAAATTCTTTGAATAACCAAAAGTTAACATTACACTTTGAAATTTTCATCTAGATGTCAAGTCAGTCATTTATTTTTATAAAATGATAATTCTTAGAGAGATCTGCCCTATTACTTAGGATGATGAATAATTATCTTCTGGTTCTTCAATAAAAAAAATACTAGTCCTTATTCCCTGTTTATGACTATCTTATGTCAATATATACTATTCTTTGTACAATTCTAAAAATCTTTATCATAAGGAACTAGATACTAAAAGGCAGATTTTTTCTGTCTTGAACTTTATATAGTACAAAGTGTAAGTAGGTTTAGCTTAACCCAAAGTTTTCTTGTGTAAAGCTATCAGTAGAATGATTCATTCTTGAAGAAACTTCATTTCCTTTAGAAAGATATAAAGGCTAACTACTGGATTCTTTTTTATTATTATTATTCTGTGACTCCATTACATTTGATGGGACTGTTGACCTCCATTTCCCTCACCATGGTACAGGAAAGCATATTTAATCTCATGCCACGTTGTACTGGAAAGAATTATGACATGTGTCACCACTATATTAAGAAACTATATCACAAATCCTCATCTTGCTGAAAACCCAGGTGACATTATAAGGAACAAGCAAGAGGATGAGACTAGATCATTCAAGGGATTGGTAATATAGGTTCTAGCAAGTCGGCTGCAGTCGCTCAAATCATTCTCAAGCCACTGGTCTACACAAAACGGATTCTTTGGTCTCGATCTCATTTTGAGTGCTTGGTAATGCATAGTAACCACCCCCTAGCAGTTACCCCAAGAGGTGAACCTCAATCACTCAACGTGATGTACAAACATTCTTTCGAGAGAGAATTCTGGGAAGATGGCAGAGTATTTCAAAAAATTCCAAGCTCTCAAGACTTTCCCCCACAAAAGAGTTAAAATAGCACCTTAGGGAGAACAAAGTGAGGTGGAAACAAAGAACAATAGGGGCACAACCAGGATGTTCCAGGGACAGTCTGAGAAGATCTGAAGAAAAACCCCAGGACTGGGTTTGGTCCCCGTGAGGAGTAAAGACCTCCAGGCTAGGTTCCGTTTTAACAACAGGCAGCGAGCCCTGGAGTTAGTTGGTTTGAGAGGCTGCCTCAGCCCCAGCCACTGGAACTTTTTACCCCAGGATAGTGAGAGGAAGATTGCGGAAACCTCTCCTGACGAGGAACACCAGACCCAGCTGTGCTGTGAAGAGTGGTGGGGGCGAGAAGAAACTAGCACACGCCGGGTGAGTGCAGAAGCAGTGAGGCAGAAAGCCCATGGCTGTGGACACTTACAGAAGGTTGGAAGTTTGGCTTTGGTTCCAGGCTAGAGGGGAGAACTGAAGATCTGGGGCAAGAGACACCATTTCCCATACCCCAGGGCTAGAGGTGATTATAAAAATCAAGTTATTACCACAAAAAAAATGCACAGGCAAAGGAGAAAGAATCCAACCATAGAAACCTATTATGGGAATAGAGATGACCAGGGTTCATCTTCAGAGGAGGATATTGAAGTAAAGAAATCCCCAAAGAGCAACATGAAATGGTCACTTGCCCAAAAAGAATTTATAGAAGATCTTAAAAAAGACTTTAAAAATCAAATGACAGAGATAGAGGAAAAACTAAAAAAAATAAAAGTAATCCAAGAAAAACAAGAAGGTTATGAAAGGGAAATCAACCAATTAGAAAAGGAGATCCAGAATCTCAAGGAAGAAAATGATACCTTGAAAATTAGAATTGGGCAAGGTGAAGCCAGTGAAATTATAAGAGATCAAGAAATAATTAAACAAAATATGAATAATGAAAAAATAGAAGAGGAAGTGAAACATAAAAACAACAGATTTGGAGAATAGATCAAGAAGAGAAAATATAAAAATAATCATAGTAACTGAAAGTCATGATCAAAAAAAGAATCTTGATACAATAATGCAAGAAATAATTGAAGAAAATTTTCCTGAAGCATTAGAACAAGGCAGGGAAGTAGAAATGGAAAAAAATACATTGTACACCACTTAAAAGAGATTCTATGAGAAAAACTCATAGGAACATCATAGTCAAATTCCAAAATCCCCAGATCAAGGATAAAATATTAAAAGCATCAAGATTAAAACAATTTAAATATGATGGTGACACAATTAGAATTACACAAACCTAGCAGCAGAGACATTAAAGGACTGCAGGTCTTGGAACACAACATATCAAAAAGCAAAAGACCTGGGGCTCCAGTTGGAAATATCTTACCCTTCAAATTTCAGTATTATCTTGAATGAAAAAAATGGACATTTGACAAACGCTCAGACTTTCAAGACCTTGTTAAAAAAATCTTCAACTTAGTAGAAGATTCAACATACAAGAACTGAGAGAAACATTAGGTACATATGAAAGACTGACTATAAGGGATTTACAAGAAGAGACTGCTTACCTTTCATATAACATAAAATGTAAAATGTATGTCTAACATTCTTATTAATAACTGTTGAGCTTATAAGAAAGAGGAGGATAAACCTGACTATGATGTGGATTTAAAAAGTAAAACCATTTAGAAACAGCTAAAATGAGTAACTATTTTATACAAGAGACGTGCAAGAAGAAGAAAGGATACAGAGGATTTAGATGGGGGAGGAGGGCTGGTAGTTCTGGTAATCTACTTTCATCAGGAATGGGTTTAAGAGGGAACGATATATATATATTTAGAAGAGTATAAAAGTCTTCTAAATTTGGAAGAAATAAAATGGTAGGGGTATAGTGAGGGGAGAGAGGAGAAGGGAATGATTAGGATAAGGGGGGGATTTTTAGAGGGGAGAATTAGGGAATAGGTAAAGGATGTTTAGATCAATGGGAATGGGAGGATAGGGGAGGGATCTCTGGAGGGGGTAAGGCATGTAATAGGATGGCAGGGTGGTTGGTGGAGGAGGGGGGTAGGCAAATAATAGGAGGGCAATGTAGTAGGTAGAAGTAAAGTAGAAGAGGCAGGAGGGATATGAAACAAGAGATATGTACAAAGATCAGGAGTAGAGTATGTGTGGGAAAGTATATGTCTATATATGCATGTATATATGTGTAAGTGTATGTATGTATCTGTATGTGTATGTATATATCGAGAAACATCTAAACTATGTTGTAGCCTTCTGGGGGTGGGGGAGGGGAAAAAGAACAAAGGTAAAAAGTGCACAGCAGAGAACAAAAGAAAACACAAGGAAGCAAAGAAAAGATGGACAATTCTCAACGCAAGGTGTATTATTTATCATACAGGCTTTCTTGAAATGTAATTTTATTGTTACATATTTTGAATCCTCTCATGTTCTGCTATGCAAATGGCAAGCTTTTTTTCTTACTTTGTATTTAAGTTTTAATACTTAACTTTAGAATATGTTTTTGTTTCTTTTCACTATTCTCTATTTGTGTTCTGGTAAAAGAAAATAAAATTAAAAAAATATATATTCTTTCCCTTTTGGTTTTGGATGGTGTTTATTGAGGGCAGCTAGGTGGCACTGCAGTGGATAGAATGCTGGGCCTGGAGTCAGGAAGACTCATCTCCTGAGCTCAAAACTGGCCTCAGACAGTTATTATCGGTGTACAAGTCACTTTACCCTGTTTGCCTCAGTTTCCTCATCTGTAAAATGAGCTGGAGAAGGAAATGGCAAACCACTTCAGCGTCTTTGCCAAGAAAACCCCAAAAAGTAGGACATGACTGAAAATGGGTGAACGATGGCAACAGCGCTTATTAGCCACCACAGGAGGAGAGTGAATCATGTGTACATAGAAAAAAAGAAACTTGGAAAAATTTGGTTATTAAACACTTCTGCAGGTGCTTTACCCCATTGAAACACAGTCTTGTAGGAGTTCAGAGATATCAAGAGTCAAATTACAAACCCAAAACTTCTCCAGAAAAGTATCTATAGAAAAAAAAATTGAGTCCTCAAAAATCTGCCTAACAAAAGAGTACGCTGTATCTGCTCACATACAAAATTTTTGCTAGCTCTTGCATTCTGGATCTATTCCAATGAATACAGTTGCAATTATTTATAAGAAATGTTGGAATAACAAAACCATCTGTAATCTTTCCTTCCAAGAAACTGCTCACCCAATAGTTCCATTGTTAGGCTGAAACTGCCCTCCAGTTTTTAATTATAAAACTTAACCATTAGGAGAAAAGAAATTCAAATTCTTTCAGTTGTCTTTCTTTAATGAGGTAACAGAAAGGAAGTCAGGCTAGAATAGTGTCGTTAAGTATAAGTTCTTTAGAGGGGAAAAGTTGACAAGCACAAAGTCATTCCCAGAGCTGTCAGGTCTAAGAGACAGAACAATTGAAGAGACTTTCCAATTCGGCCTCTCCTTTAATAAGCAATCTAGTGGTCTTGACATGTGCAAAGCCCATCTCTTGACATTGTATTCATGTAGTCACATAGGCTTTGCGTGAAAACCCTTACCACCATCTGTAACGGTGAGGAAAATAAATGCCACCTAACACAAATGTAAGAAATGCCTACCGAAAGTGATAAAGAAGCAGCCCTGAGGGGAAATTTGCAACTTTTCAGAAAACTTATTGTTTAATTGCAGAAACTTTTTAAAATACTGAAAATTACTTTATTGAAATGTGTTAGACATTTTTGGTTCCATAAAAAATGAAGTTCTTTTAAAGGGAAACTTAAAAATTAATTATTCCTCAGAATAGACATTTGTCAGTTTTGAGAGAAGCCATTTGTAATGGTAGGCTAAATGGAAAATGACTGACTCCAAAGAGTTTTGTTATGTTTTGATTTTTAAATGCAATCAAAGATGAGATACTGACTTTATTAAAGGCTATTTTTAACCCCAGGAAAAAAGTAAAATTATAGATGATCTCTCTGGTCCTCAGTTTCTTCCTTTGTAAAATGAAAGGGGTGGCCTAGAATAGATCATGTCTGAAATACCTGTCAATTCTAGTTTTTGCACCATGTAGATGTTTGTTTGACAGTTGCGTTGATTAAGGCTGTGTCTATATAGCAAACAAAAATAGGGAATAAATGGGAGTTTGCATTTGTTCCTCCCCTTTTTTCAGCTAACTGGAATTTTTCTTATAAGATAGTTCCTTCTCTCCCAAGTTATCTCTGTTATTGCTTCATTCCTCCATTTCACTTTGCATTTAAAGGCGCAAGCTGTTTTATTAAGAAAATTGATCATGGCACAATTTGTGATGTGTGTTTTCATAGTGATTTTTTTAATAATTAAGTGTTAAAATATGGAAATGAAATCTTTATGGAAAACAAAATCTAAGTGTATGAACTAGAAAAAGAATTCTGATGCATAATTGTTATGTCATCCCCCCAAAAAATTGTCAGTGTCTTAGATAATGGCATAAAGTGTATGCTAATCAAATTTGCACATGACATAGCTGGAGTGGTAGCTAACATCCTAGGCAGTAGACTTGGCATCCAGAAAGAGCTTGACAAGCTAGAACTTCGGGCTAAATCTAATAAGAAATTAGGTGATAGGGATCAATATATAAAGTCTTTCATTTTGGCTTCAAAAAACCCATCATGAGTACAAAATGCCAACAGTTGGTTTGTAAAAGAACTTGAGTTTTATTGGGCTTTCAAGCCCGATATATGTCAGAAGTGGTACAAGAGAGCTAATGCAATTTTAGGCTGCAATAAGTGACATTTAGCATGCAGGAATAAAGAGGTGGTGACTCCTTTGCCCTCTACCCTGATCATCTCTTCTTTCCAGTATATTATGCATATTAAAACCCACCTCGTTCAGTTATGGTTCTAGGTACCATATTCTAGGAAGACATCAATAAGCTGGATACTCTCCAGAGATGAACTGCCAGAATGATGCAGGATATGCAGATCCATTAAGGAACTGAGTTAATTTAGACAAAGAAGACTGGGCTTGGTGTAATAACTATGAGATGCAAAAGGCATTTTGATTTGTCCTACTTGGTCCAGAGAGCAGAGCTTTCGGTGTAATAGGCTGGCCAACGTTTGAATGTGAGTTGTGAATTCTTCCTCACAAAATGTCTTTAAGCAAAGATTGGTTGTAGAGATGTTCTAGAAAGGATCCTTATACAGAGATGGGCTAGCATAGCTGGTCTTTGTGGTCCTTTCCCATTCTGACATTCTGTGATTCTGTTAAATTAAGGTTGTAACTCATGGATAGCATTTACCTCAAAAATAATTTTGGGATTTCCCTCTGCCTAGTTTATTCCTAAAAATAGGATTTAAAAGTATCTATGGCTTAGAGATATTATACTGGGTGAGTTCATCAAAGCAATTATTTCAACCCATTAACTTACAAATCTATTTCATTTCATTAAAACTACAAAATATTAGCAAACAACCTTCAATTCTCATGATTCTGGGTATCTGCAACAACAATGATCTTTAATTCCTTGTGGCTCTCTTTCTATGATGAAATAAAACCACATTTTGGACTTGAGTTTATTTCCAAAGTTCCCATGTATAGACATAAGGATAATCCTATTAGGCACCAATCAAGCTGGTTTTGCATACATCCTCTTCCAATAGATTGTCCAAGTGAGTAGAGATTGAAGGATCAAGCCCTAAATTTAGCATTTCAGTTAATATAGGATGTTTCATCATCATTTCTAATACACTACATTTCATCTAATTGAGACTTAATTAAGAAGTCCACTTAGCTGGGACATTTCCCAAGCAACTGAATTAATACTAATTAACAACAAAGATTGTTGCTTAATTGGGATGGTAATTCTGCTTAATTGGGATGGCTGTCGTTGATTAAATGGCACTCAAAAAGAAATATCCCAGCTTGGTTTGGTGCCTGACAATACTTTGTCTCCCCTCTAAAGACCTCCACCAGTGCGTGAATCTGAAACTGAAAAGGGCTTCACGTTCCCCTCCCAGGATGATGAAGTTTCCATGAGCCCAGGAATCAAACATGACTTTGAACTTGCGCAAGATCATTCTCTTCTAGGACAGCTCTTTGAGGACCCAGTTGTAGCAAAGAAAATATTTCATAGCTCCTAAATATGTGAGATGTCTTTTTGTGGGGAGGGAGAGTCACTTGACCTGGGAATGAGAGTGCATGCAAATGGTAACAGCAGCGAAAAACTCATCTCCTACAAAATGTGTCTTTCAAATCAGGCAGTCCATTGAGGAGGCATGATGTACAAATAAAAAGGAGTAATGGGCCACTGCGGGGCAAAATGCAATTAAGTGCATGGTTTCATGTGGTGGACTATACGGGAATTTAGAAGATAATGCCAACATTATCCTTGGGCTTGGTAGCCTTCCAAAGAAAATTTCATAGGGCTTATTCTTCATTTTTACCCTAAGGATTTCTTGGATTTGGATTGGTAGTGATAAGGCTGGTCAAGTGAGGTAACATGGACTTTTACATATAGCAGGGTGATTTAGAACAGAATGTGAATGTGTCTTTTCATGGCATTTCTCATGTTTCCCCTCCTCTGTGCCTAACCGTTCCATCTCAATCTCCTTACTAGACCATCATGCATATTCTACTCTTGATGTGTATCTTCGAAGGTTCTATGCTGGGACCTCTTCTCTTATATCCATATTGTGTCTCTGTCTCGGTCTCTCTCTGTCTCTCTCTCTCTCTCTCTCTGTCTCTCTCTCCCCCCATCCCTCCCCTTCTTCCCCTCCCTCCTTCCCTCTGTTCTCCTCCTCCTCATCTACTCTGTTTAATTATTCATATTACTAATTACCATCTCTACACAGTCAATTCCCAGAACTAAATATCTCCTGAACAAAAGTCTTACATGACTAGCTGCCAATTGGACATTTCACACTTCATGATATCCAGACATCTCGAAGTCATTATGTCCAAAACAGAAATCAATGCATTTTCCCCTTAAAATTCTCCATATTCTGAACCAGGGGTAGGAAAACTGCGGCCTCAGGGCCACATGTGGCCCTCTAGGTCCTCAAGTGCAGTTCTTTGACTGAATCCAACCTTTATAGAGCAAATTTGTGATATTTGGATTCAGTCAAAGGGCTGCACTTGAGGATCTAGAAAGCCACATGTGGCCTTGAGGCCGCAGGTTCCCCATCCCTGCTCTAAACTTTCTAGTTTCTGTTAAGAGAATCACCATCCTTCCATCATTGCTGTCTCACACACTTGTTGTTATTCTTGACTCTTCATTCTTCCTCACCTCACACATCCATTTAGTTACACAGCCTTGCTGATCCTACCTCCAAAGCACCTCTAGTTTACTTCCAAATTCAATTTAAGTGCCTCCATCTATATGAAGCCTTTCCTGATTTCCCCTCCCAATTAATGGTGCCCTGCCCCCCCCACATTTCCTTGAATCTCTTTTGTATTTACTTAGGGACTTATTAGTGCTAATAGAATATAAGCTTCTTAAGGGTAAGAACTCTTTTGGGTTTTGTCTTTCTATCTCTAGTGCCCAGAACAATGCCAGACACAAAGAACGCACTTAACAAATAAATGTCTCTTGATTAATCTGTTGAATAGTGAGATTTGACAACTGAAAAGCTAAAGAGAAATTAGATTGTTTTAAGAAAGGGGATAATGCTCAGTAATGAGGAGGTGATGGTCCCAGTGTTCTTTGCCCTGGTCAGAACGCATTTATGGTATTTTTTTTTTTCAGTTCTGGATGTCTCAATTTGGAAGGACATTAACATACAGGAGAAGATCCAAGGGAGGGAGAACACAATAATGAGGGGCTTTAAGACTTCTACACCAAGATCAGTTCAGGTAACCGAGAATTTTTAGCCTGAAGAAGAGAAGGCTTAGTGAGGACATGATAATAGTCTTCAAGTATTTGAAGGGCTCTCTCCTGGAGGAGCTAGGTGGTGCTGCAGTGGATAGAGTGCTGGGCCTAGAGTCGGGAAGACTCATTTTCCTGAGTGCAAATCTGGCCTTAGACACTTATTAGCTTTGTGACCCTAAGTAAGTCACTTCACCCTGTTTGCCTCAGCTTCCTCATTTGTAAAATGAGCTAGAAAAGGAAACGACAAACCACTCAGGTATCTTTACCAAGGAAACCCTGAATGGGATCGTGAAGAGTTGGACACCCCTGGAAAACAACTGAACAACAATAACTTCTGGAGGAAGGACTAGAAGTTTTCAGAGTGTTAAACTAGGAGAAATGGAGGGGGATTTGTAGAGAAGCAGATTTCTTCTCCATGTAAGGAAAAGTTTTCTGACACCTAGAGCTATTTAAGAGTTCATTAACAGGTCACTGTCAACTTGGAAGGTGGTTTCTACTGTATTCCCTCAAGGGTCTGTCCTTTGCCCTGTGCTGCACAACATTTTTATCAGTGATTTAAATCAAGACACTGATGATATATTTATCAAGCTTGCAGATGACCTAAAGCTAAGACGGCTAGGTAAGATGCAGAATAATGTAGCTAGATCCCAAAAGATCTTGACAGACTAGAATGTTGGGCCGAATGTAATGTGATGAAATTTAATAGAGATGAATATAGAGTTCTACACTTGGATTCAAGAAATGAACTTCACAATTACAATAGGAGAAAAGGGTGGTTAGACAGAAGTTTGAGAAAAATCTGGGGGTCTGAGGAGACTTGAAAGCTCAATATAAGTCAGCAGTGCACTTAAAGAAATCTTAGCCTGCACTAAGAGAGACATAATGCCCAGGACTGAAGAGACAATAGTGTTTCTGAACCCTGCCCTGGTCTGACTACATCTGCACTGTTCTGTTATGTGTGTGTGTGTGGGGGGGGGGCATATTTTAGGGAGGAGACTAATAAACTAGAGAGTATCAAGGGGAGGACCACACACATGAAGATCCCACCATAGTAGTATCATTTAAAGGAACTGAGGGTGTTTAGCCTGGAGAAAACTGTAGTAGTTACTAGGATGGACTAGGATGTCTCGAAAGGCAGTGGGTTCTTCCATATTGGAGATCTTAAAACAGAGGCTGGGGGATGACTTCTTCGCTAAGTTTTAGAAGAGCTTCTCGTACAGGTATGCATTCATCTAGGTGGCTGCTGTGGTGCCCGTGTCTCACGTGTCTGTGAAACAGGGAGTGATGGGATATTTGGGAGTAATGTAAGTTGAGCCAATGAGATAGAGAGGTTTGAACAGCAAGAAGGAGCAGTTTCAATTTGATCTAATGGGTAAGTTTCCATGTAGGAGAGTGACATGATGAAAGCCATGTTTTAGAAAGCTTAGTCTCTGGCAGCGCCAGGAAGGATGGATTCTGGAGGGGCACTATTGTCATTTATAGGTGCTCAGGCTTTAAAGCAGGAAAGATAATAATCTCTTGAGATAAACAGAATCTGAGAGTTGGAAGGGATCTCACCGGTCCCTTCGCCTAACATACATACTAAAGGCATCCCTTCCCTAATGTACCCAACAAATGGTCCTTCAGCCTCTACTTGATGGCCCCCAAGGAGGGTGATCTCATGGCCTGTCAAGCATCCCAGTCTACTTTGGGTGGCTCTACTTGTCAGGATGTTTTTTGCTGATGTCAATGCTCATCTTTCTTTCCCTAGATAGTCTTTAACTTTCTTGAAGACAGCTATCATCTCCTCCGCCTTCCTCCAGCCCGTCAACCCCCCCACCCCCACCCTGATTC
The DNA here is from genome assembly GCF_011100635.1 of Trichosurus vulpecula. NCBI lineage: Eukaryota > Metazoa > Chordata > Mammalia > Diprotodontia > Phalangeridae > Trichosurus > Trichosurus vulpecula. The sequence continues at coordinate 17,453,313 of NC_050582.1, forward strand.
CTTCAGCTGATTCTCATAATCATGGATTGAAGGCCCTTTACCATCCTGGTTGCCCTCCTCTGGACACACTCAAGCTTCTCAATGTCTTTTTTCAACCTGAATAGCACTTAACACTATACGCTATATGTGGTCTGATTGGGACAAAGGGTGGACGAGTTCAGAATGATTCTTGGAATCTATGTCTTTCTTAATGGAAGTCAAGACTGAGTGAGCTTTTGTGGCTAGCACTTAACACTTGAGCTTGAAGTCCAACAGACCATAAGCCTTGCTTCTTGTAGCTCTCTGTTGAATGTCATCCAATTAGAGCCAAACTTAGTGCTCTTGCCAGTAAAGATCTTTTTAAATTCTGACCATCATCTAGTTTCACAGCTATCCCTCTTGGCTTTGGGTCATCTGCAACTTTGATAAGTATGTCATATATGCCTTTACTCAAGTCATTGGCCAGAATGTTAGATAGCAGAGGGCCCTGATCTCTAGTGCCTCCCCTGGACACCTCCTGCCACAGTGATGTTGAATCATTAATGGCCACTCTTTGGAGCCAGCCATCAGACCAGTTCTAAATCCATCACACTGTACAGTCATCTGGTCCATGTCTGTCCCTCTGCTGTAAGAATAGTATGAGATAGCTGCCTTTTTCTAATGCTTTGCTAAAATCTGCATAAACTTGACCGGCAACATTCCCCACATGTACTAGTGCTTGCCCAGATCAGCTATCTCATCAGCCCTCCTTCTAAGTTGGACACTGCATCAGTGTTCCATCCCAGTATTAACTAGCCTCTGATCATCCTCATCACTTCTCTTGGGCATACCTGATCATTATTCTTTCCTGACCTTCAGTTCCCTTTTTTCTTGTTCTTCCCATTTTCATCATAGCTTGTTTTCCTGATTCTACTTACTTCACTTCCCATCGTCTCCTATAACTGCACATTCTGTATGACATCATAATGGCTCTTTGTAATCAGTCTTTTTCCTTTTCTAGATGTTCACTAGTCATATGTTTAATGATCCACTCTAGAATTTTCCCAGGAACTGAAACCAAGTCCATTGGCCTATCATTTACCAACTCTGTTTTTCTTCCCCCCACCATGCTTTAAAAAAATTAGGACAAATTTGTCTTCCTCAAGTCTTGCAGTACTTCTGGTATTTTCCGTGATTTTTCCAATGTCACTGACAGTGGATCAGCATTTTCATCAGTTTGTTTAATTTGCCAAAGATGTAGTTCATCTGGGCCAAATGACTGAATTCATCATGGAAGGGAACTAGGTGTTCTTTTATCATCTTCTTAACGTGGATAGCAATCTTCTCTTAGCCATTTTGATGCCATCCTTTCCAGTGAAGTGATCTTCCTCTCACCCTCATCTGCCTTGGTGATTATACTATATTGTTCCATAGAGGACCTGCTCCCTCCTCAGAGCATCTTGCTCCCCACCTTCAAGAAGAACCTTTCATTTATTTTATGGGTGTTCACTTGTCCTTCCCCTTCCCCCCTCATATGACTTCCTTCCACTCTCCATTGCCCCGTGGTGGTCAAATTTCCCCTTTGCTACTTCAGATTCTGTTTCCCCATTCCTACTTTATTTTTAATTTAGCCCTCTCTTATTAAAGAAGAAGAAACAAGATCTCAGATCCAAACAGGCTGAGTGTGAGTTACCCAAGACTACACAAAGAGCAGGACCATGATCCAAACCCTGGTTCTCAATCTGTAAATTCAGTGTTCCTTCCATTACACTCATCAGAGAATACACATTAGGAGTAGGCTGTGGGAGTCCAGGGATGAGTGAATGTGAGCTTGGACTGGAGTACTTCTGAGCCATAGTGGTGTGGATCCGGGGGTCAGATGCTTATTCTGGTTTCAAGGCACCCTGGGAGTTCTTTCACTCTGCCCTGGTTACCTAGAAGCTGCCTAGAGATGACAGCCAAGTTTGCCATAGTCTGGAATCCTGAAATAAACCAAATCCCTGAATTAGTACAAAACTCAGGAAAGTGAGCAACATGGTGTAGTGAAAGGAATGCAAGATTTGGAGTCAGCTGACCTGGGCTCACCTCTCAGCTCTCTTACTGCCTGTGTGACCTTGTTCTCAATTTCTTCATCTATAAATGAGCCCAGAATTCCTCTGTGTGAAAACCATTTCCCTCTATAATCTCTCCTTTACAGCACCACCGTCAGACTTATCTTCCTAAAACACTGCTTTCTTCCCTTTATATTCTCTTTGCTTTGGGAACTTTGTGTCTTTTACCTCTTTCTTGGCCTATTTTTGAATTAGAAAACTAGAAATGAATATTTGCATTTGAAAAACTTACAATAGAAAATAGGTCATCTTCACTTTTTCCTAGAATCTTCCCTGTACCTCACACAGGATTTGCATCTTACTATAGACCCAGGTTTTCAAGGGGGGCCCACCGAGACCATATTTTGAAGGTACGGCAATGCCATTACGATGCCATTACGCTGGGAAACTCGAGCAATCAAATCACTTTAGCGCATTTCTACATGGAGGATGCTATAAGACCATCCAATTATTACTATGTCAACAGACTCTCAGAGCAACTGCATTATGATGTCGCGATGTGAGCGTATGACTTTGGGTGAAATAGTTTTCAGGGAAATCTACAGCAACCTAATTGTTCTATTGCCTTTCTTCCAAAGTACCGTGTAGGGCCAAAGCAATTTTAGTGGCAGTCAACGGAGGTTAGTTATGATGACAGAACAAAATGAAATACTGTCAAGACACGTTACCCTGCCAGAAAGGAAATGAAACAGGAAAAGCCTATATTCAAACGTCGTTAAGCTTACAGCATAAACCCACCAAGGCAAGGACATTGGGAGTTGTCTGGGACGATACTTTAAGCCAAGTCCCCTTGTGCTGGAGCAGTACTCAGTAAACAGGCCCTCTCTAAGAGTACACACTCACAGCCAGCAATATTATCTACCTGGGGAAAACAGTTATTACGATGCCAGCTAAGTAGCTATGCGAATATGAACATTTTCAGGGCTTAATTTGACATCAGTACCGAAGTGTACACTGTACACATTAAGCCTCTCTTACAATATGACATGTAATCCAGGGAATAAGGTAGCCGCCCTGGACCCCCAGTATGAAAGGGAAGTGGGGAGAAGGTTCACTTGGATTTTCAGGAATGTGTAGATTCAATTATTAATTGCCTATTAAAGTAGCATCTTGTTCCCCCCAAAAAAGGGATATCATTTAACTGTACTCCAGGAAATTTTGCTATTCATAAAGAACCAACAGAATGAGAGACTGAGGAAAGAGAAGGAAATTCTTGCAAGCTAGGACAGTCTGTTGCAAGTGTATGTTTCTTTTAAATGTTTCTTCGCAGCTATGAAGATATCTATTGCCTTATCCTGGGGTAACACCACCTCTTTTAAATTGCCATAGGAAAATCAATGGTTTCGAGGAGAAAGGCTCTCTCTCCCCAATAAATCATGAGAATGGATTTCAGCATTTTCCATTTACTACAGAAATAATGAAAGCAAAACAAATATCACTTTGCTAGTTTATTAATAAAAAAAATCTATTAGCACCAGAGAAAAATGTGTGCTTAAGCTTGATCAAAGGTCAGGCAAAACTTCCTGCAAAAGAAAACCAATGTGACAAGGAATTTGAATTGTCATTTACTCTATAAGTTTTTAAAAGCAGTTATTTTTCCTGGAAAAAGGTCACTTTCAGATGGACTATTTCATCACATTTTTCACATTTATGCTGGACTTGAACGGTATTGTATTTGGAGAGGTGTGACTGGTTCTTTGCCTATGTCTCTTTTCCTCAAGTGGAATAAAATTAGTTGTCACTTTATGCGAATCAAATACTTAAGAAAATATTTGCGCATAGAGAATTGCACTAAAAATCCAATTTTGCTGGGCCCAAAGATAAGAGCCTATGTGGTGGCCAGAGAAAGAAGGGAGTGAATCTTTTCACTGAATTGAATGATTTTTCATTTCCTTTGCTACCTCTTTCTGAATCACATGATCTTATATGCTTGGGGAGGGGGTGGCGGGGAAGAGACAGGGAGCAGGAACCTGGATTTGGCCTAAATGTAGGAACGAGAAGAAAGATGGGAGTGAAGCCATCACTGTCTAATGACTTCTGTAGCTTTCTGATTGTGGTTAAACAGATTTTTAAAAAACTTGTATCTTTGAATTTGCAGTGTTTAAAGACAGTCTTTTGCTTTCATGTTCATATTAAGTATTGAATTAAACAGTGTGAGATGTGACTGGAAAAGGAGGTGGGTTTGTGGTGGGCCTGCCATTCAGAGTGCTACATTGTTACCCATTTAATGACTTTGAAGCAGGCCACCAACCTGTTGGGTGGACCACCTATGGAGGGCCTAGGCAAGGGGTGGGGAACCTGTGGCCTCAAGGCCACATGTGGCCCTCTAGGTCCTCAAGTGCGGCCCTTTGACTGAATCCAAACTTTACAGAACAAATCCCCTTAATAAAATGATTTGTTCTGTAAAACTTGAATTCAGTGAAAAGACCACACCCAAGGACCTAGAGGGCCACATGTCACCTCGAGGCCACAGGTTCACCACCCCTGGCCTAGGACAAGAGTGGTACATGATGCAAAGATGTGGATGGGTTG